>NC_138370.1:1007389-1046265 GCF_054177405.1 Leptonychotes weddellii
TCTATCTATCCATCCATCCACCTATCTATGTATCTATCATCATCTATCCATCCATCCATCCATCCACCCACCTATATGTCTGTCTGTCTATCTATCTATCTATCTATCTATCTATCTATCTATCTATCTATCTATCCATCCATCCACCCCTCTATGTATCTGTCTGTCTGTCTATCTATCCATCCATCCACCTATCTATATATCTATCTATCATCATCTATCCATTCATCCACCCACCTATATACCTGTCTATCTATCCATCCATCCACCTATCTATATATCTATCTATCATCATCTATCCATCCATCCACCCACCTATATACCTGTCTATCTATCCATCCACCCACCTATCATCTATCTATCTATCTATCATCTACCCTCTCATCTCTTTTCTTATGTACATTTTATCTGAATTTTTAGTTGTTCTGTGTAGGAGGCTTGTCCTACCAGAAGCAATTGTGTTATGGATAGGAGTGTAATAGAACAACTTCCATGTATACAACTGTACGTCTACTTCACACATCTTGTATCATGTATTACCCACCACACAGAGTCAATGAGAGTATTAAAACAAGCAGATATCATGAGGCATAGTAGATGCTCAGTAAATACTAATGTATGTATACATAAAGTACATATATTTTTTAAAATCTACATATATAAAGTGGAGGCAAAGAATTGCCAAATATAGCCTCGCTTTGTAAACTCTGGGTATCGCCCTCTGGCTCTGAGCGCTATTGACTACTGTGTCAGCTAAAGTAGGTCTCTCCCATCTCTAACCTATTCGTCTGTTGGGCAGTTCAGGAGTCCTTTATTGAGCGCAGATCTGGGGGGAAGGGCATCAGGGAGAAGCAGGAAGGTGTCGCTGCCCGGGAAACCTTCACTCAGCAATGGAAGTTCGGTAGTCGTACTAATATCGGCCTCCACAGGGCACCAGGTTACCTGACTTGGGAGTCCAAAATAAGGGCAAACTTATGTCAGAAACAGAAAAGCAATTTAAAGAAACCCGGCATTTCTTTTCCTAACTTTTCCTGAAAATGTGCCTGAAGTAGGTGGAAGCATG
This sequence comes from Leptonychotes weddellii, assembly GCF_054177405.1. Taxonomy (NCBI): domain Eukaryota; kingdom Metazoa; phylum Chordata; class Mammalia; order Carnivora; family Phocidae; genus Leptonychotes; species Leptonychotes weddellii. Next base: position 1,008,453 of record NC_138370.1, read on the forward strand.
AGTTGCAATAATGCGAGTAGATAAATGAAGTCTCGTCTCCAAGCCAGGGCCTTTTGTGGACAAGTGTTTGACTGACTCAGAGCGAAATACAAGGAAGGGGTTTCTTCCGAATGATAGTTATCTGTTTTGTGGGTCAGTGGGATGAGTGTGGCCTCAGGGAAACATCTGTTGAGCGTCTTGGGGATGAGAAAGGGGGTATTTCCTTTCTCTGAACAAGATCAGACTCTCACGATAGACGTTTCAGAAGGTTCCCATTGAAGGATGGCGGCTCATTCACCTCCCCCATGTGGCTTTCTTGAGGTTTAAGCCACCCCTTCACAGTTCTGAGTACGGAACACACAGGCATACATCTTTAGGAAGAAAGGGATTCTGAAGGGAGAGGAAAGAACAGAACACATTTTTCTAAAGTGTGCCTCTTTTGTGACATTTGTATTTTCAGTTTTTGAGAGGAGAGGCAGTGAGGGGGGCTGCTGAAATAGGAGTTTTATATTTCTAAATTTTCTAATTTCACATATGCAGCGTTTGCATAGCATGTTAGGTGGGGGAAGAGAACATTTTCTACGGCTGATTCATTGCCTGAAATGTTGGGATTGTTTTGAGAGCGCTCAGAAAATTCTGGTAGCCGTTTGGAGCCGCTGAGAATATGGACAAGAAGTCCAACGTGTGAGCCTGTGTTGGAACGTGGCCTCTGCTGGCTATAGGAATGTTCTCCTCGGCAGGTGCTCTGTTCAAGTCCTGTAGGACCTGCTTTCCCGCTGCCTCCGCCTCGCGGGATGGTGGTGGGAATCAGGTGCTGCGTGCCGGAGCCCCGCAGGCTGAGAGCCGCCATGAATAAGAGTTACTGCTTACCTGCTCCCACTGAGTTCCCATCTGTGAGCGTAAATGATAGGAGACGCAGATGAAGCCGGCACAGAGGAACAGGGCTGAGCAGAGAGAAGGAAGGTGGCAGGAGGTGGGTGTGAAGGACGAGAAAGTAGGATAAAACTAGTAACACACGCCCTTCGTGGGAAGATCTCCTGAGACTCCGACACCCAGGGAAACGAAGTAGAAACCCCTCCACCAAGTGTTTAAGGCTGTCTCTCGCTCTTGGTCAGAAACGATCACAGCGTAAACAGTGCGAAAACATACAAAATGCAAAGACCCCTCAGGCGGCATGAGCAGAGCTCTGCTGACTGCCTGCACCTTTGTAGCTCATCTCGCCGCAGGGAGCTGCAGGTTCTTCCCGGGTCATTATGGCGACACACGTCAGTCCTGAGTGCTGGGCGAGGGTCGCTAACGGTGCTGGGGTTATGGCACCCCCGGCCCGTCACTGGACTCGTGGCTGGAGATGCTAAAGCCGTGGCTCATCACACTAACTGGAGGGAGGACTTCTTCTGTGCTGTTAAAAAAACCACCAACACTCATCCAAGGGAAATAAGTCAATCAGAGAAAGACAATTATCGTAGGATCTCACTCATATGTGGAATTTAAGAAACAAAACAGGGGCATGGGGGAAGGGAGGGAAAAATAAAAGAAGATGAAATCAGAGAGGGAGACAAACCATGAGAGCTCTTTTTTTTTTTTTTTAAGATTTTATTTATTTATTTGACAGAGAGAGACACAGCGAGAGAGGGAACACAAGCAGGGGGAGTGGGAGAGGGAGAAGCAGGCTTCCCGCCGAGCAGGGAGCCCGATGCGGGGCTCGATCCCAGGACCCTGAGATCATGACCCGAGCCGAAGGCAGTCGCTTAAGGACTGAGCCACTCAGGCACTCCAGAACATGGATTTTCTAATTGTGCGCTGCAGGGCCCTATTTTTTTTTTTTATTTAAGATTTTTTATTTATTTATTCATGAGAGACAGAGAGAGAGAGAGGCAGAGGGAGAAGCAGGCTCCCAAGGAGCAGAGAGCCCGATGCGGGACTCGATCCCAGGACCCTGGGATCATGACCTGAGCTGAAGGCAGATGCTTAACGACTGAGCCACCCAGGCGCCCCCCCATGAGAGACTCTTAACTCTAGGAAACAAACTGAGGGTCCCTGGAGGAGAGGAGTTGGGGGATGGGGTAACCGGGGGACGGGCACGAAGGAGGCCATGTGATGTGATGAGCACTGGGTGTTGTATGCAACTGATGAATCACTGACCTCTACCCCTGAAAGTAATGATACACTTTATGTTAATTAATTGAATATAAATTAAAAAAAACCAAAACAAAACCCCCACATAATATCATTATTAGCTATATGCACATTGCTGTGCAGGAAATCTCTAGAACACGTTCAGCCTGCGTGACTGACTCCCGGTTCTGACTGAGCAGCACCTCCCCATTTCCCGCCTTGGCCCCGGCAACCACCAGTCGTCTGCTCCTGTGAGTCTGACCCCTTTAGAGGCCGCCCACGAGGAGTCCTGCAGTGTGTCCACGGTGCTGGCCCATTCCCCCGACATGGCGGCAAGGTTGGGTCACGCTGTAGCATGTGATGGGCAGCCTTCTTTTTCAGGCTGAATAACGGGTATATCCACCTCATTTTCCTGACTGAGTCATGCACTGACGGACACGTAGGTCATTTCTGTGCCTTGGCCGTGTGGATAATGCTCCGTGAACACGGGGCTGCAGGCATGTCCTTAAGATCCTGCTCTCAGTTCTTTTGGATAAAGGGCCAGAACTGGGATTGCTGGGTCATACAGGAATGCTCTTTTTAATTTTTTGAGGAGCCTCCACACTGTTTTCTGGGTTGGCCACACCAGTTTGTATTCCCACCAACACCGCACGAGGGTCCTAACGTCTCACGTCCCCACCGGCGCTTGTTATTTTCTGGGTTCTGTTGTGGCTTGACACGAGCCATTCTGGGAGGTGTGAGGTGAGAGCTCGCCATTCCGATTTGCATTTCCCTGGTGATGTGTGGCGTTGAGCATCTTTTCACGTGTCTGTTGGTCATCTGTGTGTCTTCCTTGGAGAAATGTCTGTTCAAGTCACTTGCCCATTTTTAAAATCAGATTGTTTTTGGTAGTACAACTTTTTACTTAAGAACTGTTAGGCAGAAGTTGGATATTTTAAGCAGATTAAAATGGGACTGAGGCCGAGGCAGCCATATGGCACTTTAGAGAATCTCTGTTAGAGTTTTACTACCGCAGGTCGGAGGCGTGAAGCTGGCTCTGGGCGGGCTGGCTTCAGGTGGGCAGCCTCAAGCCCCACAGGCGCCCAGGCAGGAGGGAAGGTACTGAGACCCTCATGGACGTGATGAGGTGGACGTGGCCCCGTGAGGCCTGTGCGGGCAGCAGCTCCTGGGAGCGAGCGGAGCAAAGCTCGGGCAGGGCGGGTGTCCAGCCTACAGGCTGGGGTCGGGCAGGCTGGGTGCGAGCCCCATCGTACTGCAGCCCGAACGCCGGGACTGAATTCTTCAGGGAGAAATGAACGCCGTCTACACCAGAGAGATGAGCAGTCTAGGGAGAGTCAGGGAGCTTTGGGGCTGGGCTAAGCAGGGTCTGGTGCCCAAGATCCGCCTTCACCACAGTGTTTGTTAGGGTCGCGATGAGCGCTGGCCACACACTGTCTCCGGTGGGTGACATGGCGGGACCCACTTTAGAGAGGAGGCAATAAAAGCTAACGTTCCACAGGCCGTGCAGCTACTCGGTGGCAGAGCTGGGTGAAAGTCTGGAGATGCCCACCCGCATCGCCGTGTGTTTCCACCGCGACGAGCTGCTTCACTTCCGGGCCCTGCGGGAGCTTGATGCTGCTTTCTCGTGAGGCCTCATCCTCTGTAACATAAAACAGGAGTATCCCGCCCATTGGATAGAAATTTTCTAAAACACATCAGACCATGTTTTTGTTGCTTTCTAAGACAGAATATGTGGAAGTTAGCAAAATATCTGAAGAATAATTTTGCCCTTTTTCATATATTCAAATAGATTTTTCTAAAAACATCAGTTTTGGCCCAGCGCTGTAACTTAAGTCCTTCAGTCTTCACTTTGTCCCGTGAAGCAGACACCGAACCACGGTTCCCACGTCATCTGACGCTTCTCATGGATGCTGACTTTGTTTCTCCTGAGCACGTTGCAAACTCCCACGGTGGATTTGGAAATAAAATCACTGATTGTTTTTTCTTTGCGTCCATCAGGATTCTTCGGGTTGTGCCGGACGGAAACCCCACTGCGAGGAGCTTCAGCAAAGAGGGACTTTGTTGTCCCGTGATTGGGACGTCTTGGGGAGAATGCCACACTGCGTGTCTCCAAGCACGTCGGCGGGTTCCACGCACACGCACGCGAGTGCGGCGCCCATGGCCTCATCCTCAGAGGACAGTCCTGGCCGCACTAACACAGATGAGACCTCACAGGCGGTGGGGCAGGATCTTCCCCGATGGCGGTGAGTGACGCTCTCCCCCGTCAGGGCCAGCTCTGTCCCAGCTCCGCGCTCTGCCGCTCTGCGCAGCCTCTCCGAGAGGCAGCCTCCTCGGAGGTGAGCTGCCTGCGTTGGAGGAGGGGCTGGGGCAGTTCTGAAATTTACCGTGAGGAGCTCGTAGGCCTCTGGTCTCTCCCTGGAAGTGAGACTGTTTTGTCAGGAGAGGCTAGTTTCCTGGGACTCAGGTGACCGAGATGCCATTTGATAGGAGATGGGGCCCTATAATCGTCCCTTTTTGCCTGGAGGGGCCACCCATGTGGGCGGGGAGCCACGGACCACGGTGGGCGGTCCTACGGGACCTCACCGGGGAGGGCAGTGCTGGATTCCTTCTGGAAGGGATACTGATATGCAGAAATAAAACGCCAACTGCCTGTGTTTGTTCGATACCCCTTTACCGAACATGTATTAAATGCTAGGCCGTTGGAGTGCTAAAGGGGAGAAGACACAAGGTAAAAGTGTGTAGCCCCCGCTTCAGTATTTGTGGGACTCTCAGATGAGTCACGTGAATGACTCCCGCTCTGTATCTTTGTAGTATTTCACGGATACATTCGTTGACTCCTTTAGCTGGTCTGGTCCTTGGCTATGTTCCTGATACATCATGCATGTGAACGTGGAGATTTCTCGAGAGCCTGGGCACTTCCCGCATAGCATTTCCTCTAACTGTTGTAACAAACCGAAAGCTAGTTTTACAGGTGGGGAGAACGGAGAGGTAGACCAGTTGGCCGACAGTCACACCCTCTTCACGCTGAGCTGTGGGTTGAACGGAGTTCTCTGGATTCTAAGGTCCGGGGCCACCCCACGCGGCCCTCCTCTTGGTGACACGTGCCCGGGTCCAGCCCCTGGCCATGCCGGGCTTGTGTGGTTTATATTTGGACATGTGCTGTGCAAAACGATGGACACCCTGTGATTATCCGGTTGTTAGATGCAGTGCACATCTGTGCTAATAACTATAAATAAGATGTAACTTGGCGACTGGGCACGGCTCCTCTTTTAGGAAAGGCCGTCCTGCTAAATTAACCTCAGCATGAGACCAGTGAAAGCTTGAGTAGTTCCTGGAATAAAAACAAAACCAAAAAACCTCCCCAACACACAACCCACCCAAGAGGCCCCCTTTGCTTTCCTCTGGGGCTCGCATCACTCGAGTTGAGTGCTCTGCACAAGTGGTAAGCCACCCCCCCCAAATTCGAGCAGCTCTTAGACTCATCTGGAAGCACCAGCGAATGGTCCGGGGAACCGGCAGCTCAACAGGATTTAAAAGAGGTCTGAAAACTTGTGCGTAAACATTGAAAGGGGTCGGAGGAGAGCCAGGCATGGTGGAATGTTGGCCCTACCCTCTTGTCCTGAGAGGAGAGAGACACCTTCTGTGGCCCTGGACAGACACTTGGCACTTTCTGATTTTCATTTTTTCCAACTCGTTGACTTTTCCTTCCCAGGATCAGGCTGATGACTGATGATGCAGGTCATGAATTTGGGGCGAGGCCGTCCCTGTGGCTATATATAGCATCTTCGCAGGCCATAAATGGGAGGGAAGGCTGGGCATTTGGAGGGAGAAATAGCTTTGCCTTCTTCAGCCAGAGCCTCGTCGTGGGTGAGCCGGGCGAGGCAGGGCTTCTCTCCTCTTGGCCTTTTTCCTTTCTCTCTGGGTAAGTTTTCTTTTCTCCGTTCCTTTTCTGATTTGGGGCTTTGCAAGGAGGACTAGCAATGTGTGCTGCGGCTGGGAGCAGTCCGCTCTCCCAGGTGGACCTGTTTCTGGGGAAGGCAGGGTTAGCTAGCATGCTCCCTGAAGCACAGAGGAGACAGCCAGTGATTCGGCCTGAGGTCTGCATTTCTGGGACTAGATTTCAGGCCTTGCTTTGGTTCTCACGGTCACGATCTGGACTGTCATCACGTGCGGTCCCCTCAGAGCCCTGGCCGTCCACCCGAGGTCTGTGGCATCTCCTGCGGGGGCCCCGAGCCCATCATTGCGGTCTGAGCTTTCACGAGAGTCTGGGCCATGAAGGAGTCTGTGGGCACTGTGCAGATTTGAAAAGGTGTGGAATAAAACTGGCTATTTTCTGAAGAGACGAAGAGTCATTAGGTCATTAGCATCGCCCTGGACGCTGGTGTCTGGGGGCCGGGAAGGAAGGCAGCTCTCAGCCTCTGAGGCTTTCAGCTTAGCCCGACAGCGCCTCACAGCTGTCTTCTCGTCTGTGCTTTCTGATGAGCTGTCATCCTGCAGAGTCCCTCGGCTCGGTGCCCCTGCTGGAGCCTGGTGCCCCGCCCCCCCCCCCCCCCCCGTGGCCTTGGAGCTGCGCCTGCAGGGAGGGTGGTGGGGCGGGGGCCCGCCGGGAGGGCAGCAGGGCTCGGGGAAGCGGGGCTCCGGCTAGGAGGGCTTCACTTTCCCACCTCCCGGGCTCAACCCTTGCTTCCCGAGCACCAGTGACGCAGGTATACAGAGTAAGTGGAGCAAAGATCATTTAAATGGATTTTTAAGTAAACCAGGTCTGGGTTACACTTGCAGCGAGTGTATGTGGAGCAAGTGCTGAATGAGGGACGCCGGTCCTTTACTGAGACAAGGAGAATCCGGGGGTAAACTGCAATGTCTCTGATTGGAGATGATGGCAACTGTGTGGGTTGCTGGAAAGTTCTCCTGTCCAGGAAGCTGCACATGATCTGGTGGCTCAATTGAATTTGATCCTGCTGGAGCGTCAGGACAGGAGGACTCAGGGTCCTTGGAAGCCGGAGAACTCTGTGGCTGCAAGGACAGCCCTCTGCCTCTCCTGCCACGGCTCGGAAAGGTTATTTGAGAAACACCGCAGAAATTTAGCTGCCAGGAATCAGATGTCACACCATGTAGGATTTCTCATTGAGGGTGATTTTAAGAGGATTTTGTGCTCAGTGACTATTTCTTTTGGTGCTGAGCAGTGTGGAAAAAGCTTCGGGGCAAGTGGACCCCAGTGCCAACGAGCTTGGGCAGAGCCCGTCTTGGGGTCCGAGGGTTTCGTTACCTGGGGGCCTGGGCCAACTGTGTGTGTCAACTAATCCTTCTCGTTCCTCTTGAAAAGCTTTCATTTGGTGTGTTCATCGACTTCGACATTTTTAGGTGCACAAACGACAGTGTCTTTTATTAGGTGGAAGTCAGTGCATTGTAGTTGAAGTTTCCATGAATTAAAATCCTTCTTGGTGGCATGAAAGATGGGTTCCAGATACCCTTCGCAGGAAAGCGTTAGGTCTGAGCATGTCACAGACGCACGGTCCCCTGTACTTGAGGACGGGCTCGCGTTTCACTTTGGTGTCATCATTCTGAGATGTGTGGGAAGCCTTCGTGAGCGGTGGGGACGGGTGGGGGCGGTGGGCCAGGTGCAGAGGCAGAAGGGCGGCGAGGTGGGACGTTGGCTCTGTGCCCAACGGACCACGGACCTGGGTGGATGATTTTCGCCCCCCAGAGCTCCGTTTCCTCGCAGGGAAGGCCAACATTCACCCAGGACAGAATGAGCTCATCCATGTCCAGTTGTGGAGTCTCCTGTGGTTTCAGGTGAATGCCTTGTGCCCCGGGCTGCAGCTGCCAAGCCTGTGCTGAGTCTGCAGGGAGCAGGTTTCCAAGAGAGCTCCTCGCTCCAGCTCCGGGGTGCTCAGGGACAATGGGGGAGGCTCTGAGACATGAGGCTCCCTAAGTGGCCTGGACGTGGGCGTGGCTGCACGGTGGGCCTGCTGCTCTGTCCGGGTTGCCCATGGCATTGGGGAAAGCCAGCCCAGGCCGGGGAGGGGGGTTGGCGATGACACAGTGGCACAAGGGTCCACTGTCTAGGAGACGGAGCTTGCTACCACCCACGGAGCCGGGGGCTCCGAGATGGTCCTGTGCTTGAGATGCTGTGGTCTGTGATGCAGGTGTGGCTGCCCCGGGCAGGTGCTCCACGTGTCTGTGGAGTAAGAGATGGGCAGAGTCCCAGAAAGCTCCTGACGGTGACGGCCCTTGGCACGGTGTTTCATTAGGTGGGAATAAATGCAGAGACGTTCTATTACTGCCGTGGCCCCCAGCTGCCTCGGGGGGGGAAGAAGCTATAGCAGGCGTTCTGGGGAGCGAGGAGCGCGGGAGCCCCGTGCCCTTGATCCCAGCCCCACGGCGCTGACTGTTACGAAGCGTACGCTCCTCACACAGGAAGCGCTGAGCGCTGGCAGGCTGACAAGCGCACGCCGACTGAGGTCAGCAACATGGCGAGTGCTGATCGTCCGTGGAGCATGGGACAGGACGCCGCGAGATAGTTACAGGGGTCACCGGGCTGTGAGGGAAGCTGACCTTTCACAGTCAGAACAAAAGCACAGGTCCCACTGAGTGCGTCTTGCCCCCTTTTGGGTTGTGAGCTCCCCCAGTTTAAGCATGTCAAGATAGCCTATCCTCTCTTATCACCCGGGCCATTTTTGGACTCTTCCCTTGGCCAAGAAAGGCAAACAGGCCTGAAGGTTAACTCGGCATAAATGTAAGAGAATACTGAGACGGGACGCGACCACGGGCACGATTGCGCCTACAGGCCGCGTTCCTCACTGCGCTGTCGCAGGCTTTTCCTCCGTCGGAGCAGGTGTGCTTGGCGAGAGGAGGCTGCCCCAGACTGCGGAGACGCAGCCCCCGACCTGGTCTGACTTCAGCTCAGGGAGCTGACCCCACAGCACACCCATGGACTCCAGAGACAGTCAATGGAATGCTTGCCATTATGGGCGGAAGGCTTTTCTTGATGATTCGTCTTGGTGGACTCCCTGGAAAACCCGTTGAGGATATTTCAGATAGTAAAGCGACCAGATGCATTTGTTTCAGATACGTTTTCCTACCTACACCACTCCCTTCATAACAACAACAGCAAAGTCAGTGTGGTAGGGACAGCTACCAGTTTTGGCTGTTTGATACCCCATGCCAAGCACAGTGCCAAGCATTCCATAGAAGCGGTATGGAGTATCAGAGTTCGGAGGTGAGAAGGGCACCCAAGGCCATGTCCCTGTGCAGGCTCAGAATTCAGTCCCAGGTCTGTCAGATGTAAGTCTGTGCTCTTGACCTTCACGTTATGACACCTCTTTCAAAGCTTGGGTGGAACGGAGACGCTCTTTTCATTGAGTTCCATTAAATGGGGCATTCTGTTGCATACTTATCATCAGATTGATGCTAACGTGCTGTAAAACACTTGCTGGACCCTCAGTGCATATGAGGTGGTTGCTTGACTAGTTGATTTTTAGGAGGAAAAATTGGTATTGCTGTGGCAATGTATAAAAGGCCCAGAAATAGACGTCTGATGGCCTCTGGGTGGACCAGCCCTTTCTACATGTTTTTAGGGAAATCCTTTCTCCTCCCTGGCATCCTGTCCCCACCCCCAGTACAATAGGGGTTTGGATAATCCCTAAGGATCTTTCCAAGCTCTGTAATTCTGTGCTTCTAGGAAATAGCAGTCTGCAGGAAATTGGCCGTGAGGAGTCCCCTTGGAGGACGGTCTGTATTTGGTTGGCTTTCTAACGCACACTCCAAGTGCTGAACGGCAGGGTTTGGAGGGAGCAGGTGAAGGTTCTCCCACCTTAGGACGGCACCTGCCCCTTGTCCACTGCCGGGCCGTGTCCCTCTTGTCCCTGGCGCTGGGCCGTGGGGACTTGCCTTAGAGTTCCTTCTTTGAATTGGGGCAGATTATTCTAATTTGAACACCAAGGACAAAAGTGGAGCTCAGATTTGAAATTCCTTTGCTCCTTTATTTTGGAAGTTAGTGTTCACTGAGAATTAGGAATACTGTCTATGTTATATTTAAAGAGAGTTGAGTAAGCCCTAAGTTGGCGCTGTATTTATTTTGAGTGAGCATAGGCTGCAAATGGCCTGGGGTCCAATGCCTGCCCTACTTCAGTTCTCAGACTCCACACCACAGTATGGATCTCAGTCATTCCTTGTTTCCAGAGAATTTAACCAAAATGTGCTCGCTTGCCCACATCCCCCCGGCTTTCTTGCTGGCCCCAGCCCTGCTCGCTGCCCACCCCTGCCATGCGAATCTACACGTAACCGGTGAGATGCGATTTTAGAAGAATGGATCTGGACAGTGTCCTGGAGACGAGTTCCCTTTCTAGGTCCCCTTTTGAGCAGTGAAGACCCCCGGCTCCCGGGGCAGACGCTGAAAGCCCCTGTGTATGGTTGCAGTCTTCCCAGAGCGATCTCTTGTTATGTCTCTTGAAGCATCCTGAGATCCTGTGTTTTCCTGCCTCCTACTTTTGCTCATGGGATGCCCCGCCCCCCACCTCATCTCCACCTGTCAGCCTGTCCATGGTCAAGGCTCTTCTCAAGCATCGCCTCCTTCAGGGGCCCTCGCTTGGCTGCCGTCTGTCCTGTTACGTGTGTTCCCTCCTCGCTTCCCAGAGCAGTTTGGATCTCCTTCTGCTCTTATCTTGCATTCTAAGTATTTGTTTACTTCTCTAATCTGTGTTTTATTTTTATCCTTATCACTCACATTGCTTTTCATGTTGCCTTGAACAAGCTGGGTGTTCTATAAATATTTGTTGAGCTCACAATTAATTATTAAAAGAAACATAGTCCAGTCTTCTGATTTTCATAGAAGCAAACCAAACACTGTATCTGGTCCCAGGGAACTTACTAGGAATCCAGACTCGTAGCCTGAGATTATTTTCACTTATATAATGTTTCTTCCATCCCCTGTCCCCTGAACGCGTGTTACTAATTGAAGTTGATTTTCCCCTTTGGAACAACTGGAAATGCTGGTGTAGAAATTGCAGGAGCAGGACTGCATTTGAGAAGGAGCTCAGCGCTGTTTGACATACTCTTTGCTCGTAGGTGCACACCAAGATGTCGCTTGTCACAGTGCCCTTTTACCAAAAGCGACACAAACACTTTGACCAGTCGTACCGGAATGTTCAGACAAGGTACCTTCTGGATGAATATGCTGCGAAAAGGTAAGTTGAAATTCAGCGGTTGGGCCAGTAGAGCTTTGATCGTGGGTGTCTGGTGTTAAAGGAGCTTTATCCAGTCCCCTGCAGCCTGGACATGAACTGGTTTGGGGGGCTCAGGGATGGCATGCTCCCTGATGCCCATGCCTCGCACTGGTGGGGACATTCAGCTCTCCTGGCTGCACAGCAAACTCCATGTGGGAGTACTGCTGGGATCCCGGTAGATCCCGGTGGATCCCGGTGGATCCCGGTAGACTGGCTCTGAGCCCCTCATTTAGATTATGAAGGCAGAGACTTTTTAGTAAGTGCTCTTTGACTTTGCGCCTCTTCACACATTTTGCAGAACTAGGATCTAAAAAGTCACCAACACAGAAGGGCAGCAAGAAGGGACAATGGGAAGAATACCAGTGGGAGAGAAGCTCATGGGGGCAAAGTAAAGATCACATGGAGGCTAGGGCGCCTGGGTGGCTCAGTCGGTTAAGCGACTGCCTTCGGCTCAGGTCATGATCCTGGAGTCCCGGGATCGAGTCCCGCATCGGGCTCCCTGCTCGGCAGGGAGTCTGCTTCTCCCTCTGACCCTCCCCCCTCTCATGCTCTCTGTCTCTCATTCTCTCTCTCGCAAATAAATAAAATCTTAAAAAAAAAAAGATCACATGGAGGCTGATGTCAGTCGTTTTGCTACAATAATAATAAATGTAGCGGAAAGGTAAATGTATTCACCGCATCAGGGGCTCGTGTGAAGCCACAGATCTGCCAGCTTCGGAAGCACAGGGTCCTCAGGGACGTGCCACACCTGCCTGGGGATGGCCGTGCTGACCAACGGAAGACACTGCGGGCATGCTGTGCTGTGGCCTCCGGGGCTTGTGCATGTCCCCGGCACCCTATGTTTAGACCTGCCCATGGCCCTTGTGTTCCGTTGCCATCCCTGTAACAAGCAGCCAAACATCCACAGCCCTCCCAGCAGCCTCCGGGAGCTTCAGATCCCTTGAGATATGTATAATCGTGGCATTAGGCCAAAAGCGTGGCAGAAGGCACTCGCGGGCACGTGTGGAAAATGGCAAGGGTAGGAGAGGAGCTCGTGTGTGAAGGCGCCCCTCTGAGGACGCACGTGTGCAGCTGGGGGCAGTGCCCGTGCAGGGACGTAGCTTTCTGTGGGTGTGCACGCGTGTATGTACACACATGTGCTGGTGTGGTCAGGAGGGCATGTACACGTGTGTGCCTGCACACATGTGTGCACGTGCTCACTCGTGTTCGTGTGCCGGCACGGTTCAAGGCTGACATGTGTGCAGGAGAAACGGGGTGTGGTTTGTTAGGATGAATTTGCACCCTCCTCTAACACGTCGGATTGTTTCCGCGTCCCATCCAGGCGCACCTCCAGCCACTCATCTTCCCAGAAGTCTTTCTCGCAGAAGTCATCTTCCCAGAGAGCGGCCGGCCAGACGGCGTTTCGGGGGGCGACCTGCAGTATCTGCGCGAAGAGACTGAGCACCGAGGCGCTGGAAGAGGAGGAGCAGGAGAAGAAGAGGCGGTACGCTCTGTCCCCCTCTCCCACCCCACCCCACCCAGCACCGCGGCCGGGGGCTCCGGGGAGGGTCTGCGGCCACAGAGGGAACAGTGACGGGCGTTTAGCCGAGAGCCCGCCCGAGAGCCTGGAGGGTCACCCTTGCCTCTGCGAAGGCCATCGGCTGCCGCTGTGCGGTGCCCGGCGTATTGTTCCCCGTCTCTAGCTCAGTGAGTCCTACAGCATAACCATGTGGGGCATTTTCCAGCTCGTTCTGCACAACCGAACTTGCCCACGGGGCCACGCACGCGGTGGATCCCGTGTCCGCGCTCTGTCCTGTCCCACGCTTCTCCCATGAAAGTGCCGAGACCTGACAGGTTGAAGTTCATGTCGAGTTTCCCCCGACAGCCTCTTTAGCTGGAACACAGGGCAGTGAGGTTGTTGGCCAGAAAGGTGATCTTCCAAACAGGCTGGCATTTCCAGCGGGTGTCTGAGTGGAAACATTGTGACGGCCGTGCCCGGCATTGCAGGGGACTCAGCTCATAGGGGAAAATGTCCCAGGAATGACATGGATTAATGAGGACGTCAGTCTTCGAATTGTTTCCAGATCACAGAGAAACAGGTGGTGATCTTACAAGAATAAAATAGTGAAGCATCTCATGAACACTTTGTGTTATACCTGCTCTGTTTTCCCCCTCACCTCCCCCGGTTATTTCTAGAAAATGTTTTCTGTATTCTAACACACTTAAAACCTGAAGGAGAAAATGAGAATTTGGCAAACATGTTTCATTTTGAACCTTGCACTACAATGAAGGGACCTGTGTAACAAAAATAGGCAGCTGGAAAGATCAGGCTTTATTTTGCACTTTGAATGATCTTTTAGATGCCTTCTGCAAATTTTGCCGTGTACATTTTATGGTAAAGTGAGGATTTCTTTTGTGAGAGAATCACTTCAAAATGTGCACATTACCAAAATCTGGATTTTCTGTTACTGGACTATTTAAAAAATGGTTCTATCTTTATTTAGTGTGTGGGTATGGGAGTGAGAAGTTTAGACCTTTATAATTTTATTAATTATTCCTTGTGGTGACCTTGAGCATGTCACAGAAACTTTCTATTCCTCAATTTCCACAGGAGTGAATGGGGGGAATGTCAACTTCTGTTAATTGGAGGGGTCAGGGAGTGTGTTACCGTGATTCACATTGTTTTGGCAATAATGACTTTTGGGACAATCCCCACTGTTGGAAGTCTTTCTGAGACACACAAGGCTACGCTCCTGCAGTAGTCCTTTGACCCCCAGCATGTATGTGGGTTATAGCCTGGGTCTCTCCAGCTCATTTTGTTCTTCCCCTCCTGTGGCAGATCCTAGTTTAAGGTATGGGACAAACTGGTCCTTTTCGAAAGATGAATCCGTGGGTGCATCACTCTGATTAACTGCAATGTCTCTGTATAAAATAAAAACCACGGGGGTCGCCTGGGTGGCTCAGTTGGTTAAGCGACTGCCTTCGGCTCAGGTCATGATCCTGGAGTCCCGGGATCGAGTCCCGCATCGGACTCCCCGCTCGGCGGGGAGTCTGCTTCTCCCTCTGATCTTCCCCCTCTCATGCTCTCTGTCTCCCATTCTCTCTCTCAGATAAAAAAAAAAAAAATCTTTAAAATAAAAACCACGGAAGCATCGGCGTGCTTTGAAGATCTCAGCATGGCCTTCTGGAGGATACAGGAGATTAGATGCTTTTCCTTCTGTCCTGGTGAAAGATGGGCCCCCGTGCGTCATGCCCAGGCTGTCCTCGGGGCTCGTCACTAAGCGTCAGTGTGTGATGGGTGACATTCTGCAGGAGAGGCCGAGGCGGGCGTGGCAGTGGGCCAGGCGGTGCTGGGCGCACAAAGACGGCACTCGGGCCAGATCGACGGCACCTCACTCTCGACTCTTACAGATCAAGAAGCTGAATTTTTTATTGAATCCCTTTTATTCTTCTGGAACACAGACTTACTTCTTACCTGCATCTGTTGATTCAGGAGGCTTTCATGCAGCCCTCCAGTCATTCAGAATCAGCAGCCTCCCCAGGAAAACAGGCGGTTCTTAAGAGCGCCATGCAGACGAAAGCACATGGGGAGTGGGGTTCAGGCTCTCCTTACATTGTCTGTGTTGGTGTTGGCTTTAAACAGATGCCAGCCCAGCAGGGCCTAAGCACTGGGTGCCAGACCCCCGGGCGGCCAAGCTCCTGGCCATAGGGACGGGGAGATGGCGTCCTGAGAAGGTGGAGTGAGGTGCTCCGAGGTACAGACTTTACTGAGCATGTGTGAGTCGTCGTGGGGTCCAGAGGTGTAAACAAGGCCGTTTTTAGGGGCCTCACACTCCCTTTGTGACTCTGCGTCCCTTCCTGACGTTGTGCATTATGTGCGTCCCGGGTGCACGTCTGCTCACAGAAATCCGCAGAAGAGCGCCGGCCTCCGAACCGTGTGATTGTGCGCCCCTCCCAGTAAAAGGAGGGTTGGCGCGTCTTCTCCCGTAACTGTTTTATTCACGAATCATACGTCTGCCCTTCATACAACTGCTTTGTGTATGGCGCTAGCCCTCTGGCCAGACCGTAGTCTTGAAAGAAAGAGATAAAATTAAGCAGAAATAGCTTTTCTGCATTCCTCTTCTTGCTCCCCACGTGAGAAAATCCTGGGGGAGAGCACGTGTGGTCTCCAGACCTTCGATGACCACTCACCCTTTCTGTGTCACGGGAGTAACGTCGCTTCTTCGCCCCGGCAGGTACCAGTCTCTGGTGGCTTCTTATGGGGAAGCCAAGCGGGAGCGTTTCCTCCGGGATCTGGCTGAGATGGAGGAAAACGTGCACCTGGCGCGCACACAGGCTCAGGACAAGCTGGACAAATACGTCATTCAGGAGATGGTAGGGGGACCTCTGGGGCTCCTTGAGAGGCGCGGGTCTGGTCGTGGGTTGTCCGCATGACGTGCGTACGGCCCGTCGGCAGAGGGCCCTGCTTGCCCATGCCACGCCCCTTCCTGCAGCGCACTGAGCTGTCCTTGCTTCCCGGGGCAGGTGGAGGACAAGCTGACCGGGCACAGACACTCCTACTTGGAGCGGATGCGCCGGGCCCCCGAGATCCTGGTGCGCCTGAGGTCCCACACCGTCTGGGAGAGAATGTCTGTGAAGCTCTGCTTCACCGTGCAAGGGTTTCCCACCCCTGTGGTGCAGTGGTGAGTGTGGGCGGGCGGCCTGCCCCTGGGTCCGAGGAGGGCTGGACTGCACTCTCTCTCGAGGATCTGGGAACAGCTGGTGCCAGTGTGTGGATGAAGAAGAGCCACCTGAAGGGATCGCGGGGCACACACCCCCTTCCATTGCCCACCGTGTGTGAAACTCCATGGGACGTACATTTATAAGCACTCACAGAATGGCCGCCATAAATGCCTTGCCGGCGCTTTTATTTTAGCGAAATCGACTCCGCTGAGTTTTAGAGGAGTTTTATTTGAGAATAAGTTCCTTCAGATGATCTGAAAGGTGGGGCCACATGTGCTGCTGTGGTCGATTGCACCTGGTGACGTCCAGCATCGTCTCCAGGCCCCAGACCCTCGTGTTTCTCCATCTGTTGCATACCTATGTTTGTTGCCCCCCTTGCTGGAAGTGGTGATAACATTCCCCAAGTTTATAGCCTGCTGCAAAGACCATACACATTTTGCTCGTAACCTGACTGGGGCGGTCAGCCCAGGTCAGAAATTTAGTTCCAGGTTCTGTGGTTGTTTGCCAGGCAGGCTGTGGAGGCAGCCACCCACCAACGCTCGGTCTCAGGGAGACGAGGTCCTGCTGTCCCGGGTGGGGCGCGGGGGCCAGCTTCCTGCAGGCAGGATCCCATAGAACTCCCCAGAGAGGCTGGCCTGGGACGCAGCTAACACTGGCAACATTCTTTTCTTAGGGAGGGATTTATCCTGAGTTCCTCACGAAGTCCAAGGACACCCATGGCACGCTCTGCCATAGGTTGAGGACGGCCCAGATAGGCTGAATTCTGCAGGAGCTGCTCTCTACTAAGCGGACAGACAGACCTGGGCCCTGGGTCACCCCTAGTTTCTGCGCTGTGCCGGCCCGAGGTCCTGGGGAGTGGAGCTCACAGACGCAGGGCAATGCATCCCTAGGGGCCCTGAAGAAGGTGGGGACAAAATGCAAATTCCCCCCTGCCTTTGCAGTAACGTGTTTCCCTCTTGCAGGTATAAGAATGGTAGTTTGATCTGCCAAGCAGGAGAGCCGGGCAAGTACAGAATCGAGAGCAAGTACGGCGTGCACACGCTGGAGATCAACAGGTAAGGTGTCGGGCATGGCGGGCGCCCTGGGACACCTGCTTCAAACACTCAGTGATCCAAACACAGGAGAGACCTCACAGTTAGAAACAGGAGGTCAGGGGGCACCACGTCCATTCTATGCCATGGGACTTTGGTGGTATTTCTGACTTAAGCTGTGGGGGAAGCTTCCGGAAGCTTGCTGTCCTTGGTGTCGGACCCCCAGTAGGCAAACCTGCAGCTCTGTCCAGGCTCCCGCTCTGGGAGCAAAGAGAATGGCTGGTTTAGGGACAGACGGTGGCGTTCAGGTGCGCAGCTGACCGCAGATGCAGAAGACTTCCCACACCTGCCCAGCAGGGGGCGCATCACGTGCCAGGTTTGGGGACCAGTCCCTAACTAAACTCAGGCTCCTCAAAGAAATACAACTTCTATCTTTTTTCATAAATTGAAAAAATGTAGAATACAGATGAGGAAAAGAAAATAAAAATCATTCATATTTCCCACAGCATCAGTATTTTGCTGTAAAGATAGCATTTCATTTTCCTTGCACAGCATGTGCACACACACACACTTAGATTTTTTTTTCAAAAGTGAGATTCTGCATTTCTTTTCCTGCTTCTGTGTGCACACAGTTTTTATTTCATAAGAAGATCATAACATGGTGCAATCCACCTTTTCTCACAGTATATCATGACATTTTCCCATGGCTTAGCTGTTAATCTCGCAGGTAAATGGGGCTCGTTACTGCACTGTAATTAGGGACCGCAACCAGAGACCTGGGTTTGGATCCCCGATCTACCGTGTACCCTGTGACTTTGGATGGATCATTAACTCTTCCTGAATTGTAATACTTTTATCTGAAAGTCATTATCAAGAGACAGATGATAAAAAATTTTATCTTTTCTGTTGGCTTAATGGGAATGATCATGAAGACCAAATATATTTTCGTATGTTATGTAAACATGTGGTGAGTGTGTGTGAGTGTGTGTGTGTAGTAAGTTATATCAAGTCCTTTCCAGGAAAAGATGAGGGATACTAATATAAATGCAAAAAATCAGTAAGACATTGGGATATATAACTTTATTGATTTTATTATTACTAACTTGTAGAGCGACCACATCATAATTAGGCTCAGTTTACTTAGAGGTAAAATAATCTGCAATAAAATAATTCTCAGTAAAATGGTCCCACTGGAATTTATTATTACTAACTTGTAGAGCGACCACATCATAATTAGGCTCAGTTTACTTAGAGGTAAAATAATCTGCAATAAAATAATTCTCAGTAAAATGGTCCCACTGGAATAATCCCCAAGGTGACTCGGAGAAGTCACAAGTTAGTACGACAGAGCATTCATCACGGAACCTTCTCCCTGATGCATTCTTCGACCGAGGGGATTCTTTCCTTTTTTATTGAGAACTTTTATACATCGGTTCTGCTGAAGAAAAGGTTACTCTGATGTGCTCCTTCTGTGTGACCAGTGTGTGGGTCTCAGGCCCGCACACCAGAAGGGAAGTGGGGTGTGCACCCCAGGAGCATGTGGGGGCACGGATGAAAGCCACGGAGAGGAAGCATCAGGGGTTAGGACTCTGCCAGACCAGCCTCGCAGCCTTCTTGCTGAAGGCGAGCCAGACAATGGGATTCATCTGGGGAGGGGTGGTGAGGCACCTGCTCAGACACGGGGGGGGGGGTCCCCCTGAGCTGACTCAGCAGGGTTCCTGCACGGGAGGACCAGGCCCAGGGCTGAGGTTCAGAGGAGGACCAACCCACGTTGGGCCAGGAGAGAATTCGCCATGTCCCCGTTTCCACCCCGTGGGAGGATGGTTTTACCGCGTTTCTTTGCTTTTCTGCCTTGCACTCACCGGGTCTTCCTCTGCCTCCTGCCTGAGTTCTTCCTCCTTCTGGTTCCCAACTTCGGACTTGGGTGGGAGCCCAGGCTTGAGCCCCTCCAGGCGCTGCCCGCCCGGCACTCCCAGGCCGCACCTGCGGGGGGCACCGGCCGGCCTCCAGCACCAGGCTGTTCAGCCTCCCCGCTCCTCACGCGGGCGGCGGGCCGGCTGCCTCACCCATCGGACGCGGCCTTGGATGAGCCTCTGGAGGAGGCCTGCCCGGTTCATCACCAGAACCAGCTCTCCACCTGCAGACTCTTCAGAACAGGTGTTAGAAGGTTGTGATTAAGATGAACATTTGTGACAAGTGGTTTCCCAGGTAAATGTGGGGCTGTTTCAAAAAGCTGAAGGGCCAGGCCTTCTGGGCCTTCTGGGGCTATTTATTGAGAACCTACTGTGTGCCAGGCACTGGTCCAGGCACTTGGGATACGGGACAAAACCAAGGTCCTCTTCTTTGAGGTCTTACAATCTGCCGTAAGGAGGTGAACCGTAAGCACAATAAAAAAGTGAATTATATAGTAGATCAGGAAGCCAGGGTGCTGGGCGTGGGGAGAGGGGAATCTGTTGGTGTGGGGGTGGGCTGGGATGTGGGGTGGAGCAGGGTGGTCAGGCCGGCCCTAACTGAGGAGACATCCTCTGGGCAAGCCTTGGGGTTGGAACACCCTGGCCCCTTGCTGTAATTCTCAGAGAATAAGGTTCTCTCCTTTGATTTCCTAAACATGTGGCTATTTGAGTAGCCAGAAAGCCACACTGTGTAGAAGGAGAACATCGCCTTCACTGTGGAGAGTGTAGAGTTCAGCCTGTCTCTTCTGTACCCGGGTGAGCCGTGGCCGCTTGGGGGTCCCTAGGTCAGCCCGAGTTTTCACCCAGCTCGCTTCCGAGTTAACAACTGCATTTACAAGGGAAAACCATTTCCCGTTCTCAAGGATGAAACTTTTACACTTATCCTGGGGGTAAGACCAGCTTTGAACCCAGCGCACTGACAAACCCGTGAGTCTGTCAGCTGTAAGTTTGTAAACTGAGGCCCGGGACGCCATGGTCCGTGGCTCAGCAGCCCAGGTCCCCGTCAGACACCCTTGGAGTTTGCAGAGACGGACTTGCCCAGCACTCCTATCTGCCCAGGGACCCTGTCCGCAGCTGACGAGCGAAGGGGGAGCCTGCTGTCTCCGCACAGCTCAGCTGTTCATACCAAACTGCTGAGTTGCCATCATTTGATCCGTGGCCGTTTTGAGTGCGGTGGAATGTGCTACCGGCTCGGGAGAGAGGGAGCTCCCCCTTCGGCTGCCGGGGTGACGTTTGCCCCTATGAATACTCCCTGGCTGTTGCCTGAATTCTTCAAGTGCTTCTGACCCTTTGGTGCTGTTCGAACTTAGACTGTAATCGACACGATTTTATATGCTCATAAGATTTTCCCCGGGGACTCATAATGTGAGTCCTGTTTCTTCACATAATTTTAATGCCATGTTCATGTTTTTATAAAAGCGCGAAGGGTGACCTCGTGCGGGTTTTGTGTCCAGCACCACCCCTGTCCCCTCGCCGCAGCCAGGCTGACCTCCTGGGCACGTTAGTTTAGACTTCCATATGCAAACTCTCATTTGAGTTAAATTCCAGTAAATTCCAGTGTGGACACGGCTTCCAGGGGAAGGACGCTGGGCCCGAGTCCCCAGGACAGGTCATGGGCGACGTAAGCGTTTGTCCGATTACCTTCCTGAAAGGAGGTCAGAGGGCATGACTTTCTCCCGTGCAGTTGCCTGGGGGACACCTTGAGACTTGGAGATGCACAAGTGCCCCATGAAAGTTTGTGAAGATTGAGACCTCTGTCTATCCTGGGAACCCGTCCAAACAGAACATAAAACCCTCTGCCTCCTAACCACGTGCATGCAGTTTCTCGCAGCGTGGAGGACGGGCCAGAAGCAGGCTCTGGGGGCCGGCTGCATGCTGTGGCCTTGAGGAGGAGAGAGGAACGGAGTCCTGCTGGGGCGTGGGAAGGCATATGGGTCCCCAGGTTACCTGTGCACAAAATCTTGCGTAGGGCACAGCCTCTTCAAAATCTGCATGCCCAACCTGTCCACCCCTTGGCTTGTACTCTGCACCGGCGCCTGGGTCCCATCCTTCCCTCAGCCAGCGCAGCTCCATCACGGGGCAACACAGGTGAGCCAGGCCCCCAGTCCAGGCAGGTGTGCTTGCTGATCATCTCTGTGTGTCCCGGTGTATATTATGCAACATAAAACACTTGCAAAGGAGAAATGCAGAAACAATGTAACAAGAGTAAACATCACAGAAGTGAGGACTCACACCTCCACACCGGCGGGCTGTGTGTCCCGTGCATCCCCGCCATGGGGCACGGGGATGCACGGGACAATTACAGGAAAGCAGGAGGTCTGCGTATTTGGGGGGCTTGCACTTCCTTACACCCCAGGGGACACCACGGGCACATCCGTTTCTGGAGAAATGCACACGCGCACATCCACACACCAAAGGATGTTCCAGCTCCTAAGCGCAGGCTTCCTTCTCCCCAGCCCATACCTCCCGCTAAGTACTACGTGCTAATCGGTCCCTTGACAGGCTTGTCAGTGCTAACGTGTTAGGTGGTTCTCCTCCATGTCTTATTCTCATCTGGAAAACCAGCTCAAGATCTCGTGGGAGGAGCTGCTTTGTGGTGGGCCACCTTGCCCTCCCTGGGGGAGGTCTGGTTTGAAAACTCTGGGGGACAGTTTGAGAACCACTGGTATTAAATCCCACCCAGAAGGGTTTGTGGCAGAGGGATCAAGAATACAATGCCCGACTGGACAATGCCAGTGAGATCTCTATACACTCTGAGGACTCGCGGACCGTGTAGCAGTAGGAGCCGCCCCCCTCTGGGAATTGGTAGGGACACTGGCCGGGGGACAGTGTCTCGGCTCAGCGGGGTCGCCCCCTGGCCAGACCAGCCCTGCTTTCTGTGCTCCGTGGAAGTGTCGGCCGCGTCGCTCCTCCTCCTAAGACTTAGTCCCTGTGTGCTTGCAGTCAGGCTCCAGGTAGGAGACTTGGATCAAGCGGTTTTCACAGGGTGCCATGTAGCTCTGCAGGTGGCCCGGGCCAGTGAATCTCCCGGCTGTGCCCGTGGGATGCCCGGCTCTCCCTCTTCTTACCTGTCGTGATATAGCCCGTGGGGTGTTGGTTGGAGGGAAAGGTGTGTGGCTAATCCCAGAAGAAGGATAGCTTCGTGTTTACAGAATGCATTGATGAAAATATAATGGATTCATTGTTTAGAAGAAATCACACAAGCACAATGCTTAAGGGTAAGGAAGAGAAGTAATCATGCCTTCTGTGTAGACCCCCTGCCCCAGCTGCCCCTGACGGTCTGTGTGCCTGAGGGTGCACGTGCTGGCGCGGAACGGTAATGCTCCGAAGCCTCCTCTCCCCGTTACTGGAGACACTGTGTGCTTTTTGGTCAAAGGAAATATTTTCAGCTCCAAGTGGAATAGGGAAGAAAGTCAAGTTACTAACCATCCCCTAAGAACGGGTTTGTCTCTGGGGCATTGGCTCCTTGACGCATTTTAAAAGAAAGCCTGGAGTCAACTTTTTCTTTTTTTTTTTTATCTTTCGTGTGGGATTTTGTGTGTAATTTCTCTCCCCGGATTAATATCACGGTCCTGATGCCCACTTCTTGGACAGGTGGCGGAAGCTGCCAGAAGGAGCACAGCTCCTGGATTTACGTGCACCTTGTTTACCCAACTTCTTCAAGTGTCAGCGTTCTCACCACGTTAATACATAATCGTGTGTGTTTTCGAGGACGCTGGAGGCTATTACACAGGATACATTAAAGTAAAAGTAACCAGCAGAGCGTCTGGTATTTTGTAAAAAAGCTCAGCAGATGCCAGATCCTCCTCCTTACATCCCTGGTCCCGGTGACACTTTCTGGTGGGAACATAGGTCACGGCCAAGAAAATAAGCTTCAGCTTTTGTAAGATTGATCTGGGGGGGAGGGGTTGCAGAGGAGCTCCACCCTGGAGGGACTGGGGTCTGGTCGTTGCTGGGTCATTGTTGTTTCTGGGGTGGACATGCATCCTCCCTGCAACTCCTTAATGATGGCTGCCTCAGGCGGGTCTGGTTCAGACACCAGAACACCCTGGGGTGGCTGCTTCATATCTGGGTGATCTTTTGGGGTTTGGGGATAATCTCCCATACACACAGGAATCACTGGTAGGGAGGGAGGTGGAGTGGATTTTCCTGGAGGTTGAGGCCCGTGGAGCCTTCCCACTGGCAAGATAAAGCCATGAATTCTACCCACGTAGAAAAATGGAACCAGCAGGGAGGAGAGACTTCCCCTTGAGGATGAGACAGGCTTTTCAGAAATGTCCGTCCATACGGTTTCCCTCAAAGACAAAGGCCAACCGTAGTCTGGAGCCAGACCTTGCCACGTCTATAATTAATACCTTGTTCCGAAGATGGAACTGGCATTGTTCTTCAACAAATCACTCATGAACAAAGGATCCAGATCACACAAGTGGCTTTCGAAGAATGCTAGTGTTTGAGTCTGGGTCACTGGCTTCCGGAGCAGTCCCACAGTGCATTTAGGACACTGCCTTGCTTTCTCTCTCCAAGGGCAAACTTTGACGATACAGCAACCTACTCGGCCGTGGCCACGAACGGGTATGGGCAGGTGTCGACCAACGCCGCCGTGGTGGTGAGAAGTGAGTCGTCCTCCGGGGGTGGGGGGCACGCCTCACGCCTCCTGCGTCTGTCCGTGCCCTTCACCCGGTTCTCTTGCAGGGTTCCACGGAGACGAGGAGCCGTTCCACTCGGTGGGACTCCCGATTGGATGTAAGTCAATGGTTTTCCTTTGTGTGCATAAAAATGTGTAGTGACGTAGCATGTGATTACAAAAAAAGTATTTCTAAGGGTCGAATCTTTTTTTAAATCATATTTCAAAAGACTCTCCCAAGTCTTCCCTGGTGGTGTTAGTCCGCAGATAGTCTGTTCCTGTGTCATTCTGTGGCCAGGTGGAATTTTAAGACGCTGGTGAAATTGGGAGACGTTCCATTTTGAATTGGGCGGAAAAACGCGCATCCAAATTCTTGACCCGAATGCAGGCTCCTGTCATAGTGTCCTGACCCCCAGGCCGAATCTCCGTGCCTGTTTGGAGCAAGCAGCCGCGTAGATCAGGGCGAGGATGTGAGGCGGTGTTTGCTCCGAGGCCGGCTGCGACCTGCCTGGAGAGGGCTTCCTGTTGCTGAGGGGTGTGATGCGTCCCTTGCGTGTGTGTCTTGTCCCCGCTGGCTTGTACCCCCTGCTAAAGCGTTCCTTCTCCGCACTTGGGAGTGTGCGTGCAGGGCCGCCTGCTCCATGGTGCTGGGGAGCCCACCCGCCCGTGCTCTGCTCCCAGGGTGACCTGCAGTGGCCCTGCGATGGGGCGAGTCGGTGTCCCTCTGAGCCGGCAGGTGGGGACGCCGGGCTGACCCGAGGCCGCTGGGCGCCGAGAAGGCGGCCATGCCCGTTGCATCTCTAGGACCAGGACTTGGTAGACCCACGTACTGCGGCTTTTTAATGGTTTGGGAATGAGGTTCAGGATTGACCTGCCCTTCCCAAAGAGTAACTGTGTGCCCCCACAGCAGCTTTGATTGTGTCATAATTTGGGGTCCAGACGTTACAGGTCAAGTGTGGGTGAGGGAAGACCCGATCGAAGCAGCGCCCGAGGGGAAAGCCTTCTGGCAGCCGCTACACACCTGTGTGTCCTTGGCTTTTGGTCATGTCTGCGTCAGTTGTGCGGGATTGTCCTGCGTCCAGCGCTTGGGGGTCATGCAGGAGCACGGACGGGCGAGCAGGACAAGGTCAGGGCCCCCCGGGGGAGGGGCAGGGCGACCTGAGGATGTGTGTGTCGGTGCCCCCCCGAATCCACGGACAATGCGGGGTCCGCTGGGAGGACGGCCCTGGCGTGCCGAGGAAGCTGGCGGGGAGCTCAGAAGCCCTCCCCGGGTCCCTCTCCTGTTACAATTCTGTCTAAATAAAAACTTGCAACATAATAGATGCCCATGTATGCACCATCTGTATTCAACACATGTGAATATTCCGCCATTTTTTTTCAATTGCTTCTTAAAAACCAAAGTCCAATTGGCATCACACAGAACTAACCATTTCAGATGTACACTTTGGTGACCCCTGGTTATTTTTAGGTGCTAAGGGCATCGGGAGGTGATGAAACTCCACCCTCCCTCCTCCTTCCTCCCGCCCCTCCCCCACATCCTCCTGGAAAGAAACCATCCTCTGGAAGTTCCCAGCCATTTAGCAAGATCTCCCCTGCGTGCACCTGTTTTAAATCATGAATTTTTTGTATGTTTGTTTGGCAAATTTACTGTGCATTTTCTTCTGAAATGTACCCCCCCACTAAACATTATATTTTTGAGATTTAATTTTGCTACCCCTGGATGTAGTTACTTTGTTTTGTGCCGATCCATATACCACGGTGTGTTCTGAAGACCAGAACGCTGTTGGCTCAGAGCTGAGGTGACTTTCCCGAAGCCCCACGGGCTGGGGCATTCGGTCTACGCCGCGTGGCTCGGCCTCCCCACGTAGCCTCCCTGTGCCTCTGCATCCTCTGGCCCGGCGGACGAGCCGCGTCTCCATGACGGGTCTTCCGATTCCTCGGGAGGGGCTCAGTCAGCTCAGCTGCTACCACGTGCTCTGTAGCCTGGGGGCTCAGACCACAGGCATCTACTTCTCACAACTGGGGAGAAGTCAGAGGTCATGGTGGTCCGAGTGGGGGGCCCTCCTCCTGGTGTGCGGGCGGCACCTTCTTGCTGCATCCGCACACAGAGGAGAGAGCCCGGGTCTCCTCATGGAGCCCACCGTCATGACCTCCTGCTAAGCCTCATCACCTTCCAGAGACCCCACCTCCTAATACTTTCTTGCTGGGGCCGAGGGCTTTGACGTGTGAATCTGGGGGACACGCGTTTATCCCCCAGTGCAGCTGTCTGGAGGGCACAGATGCGTGTGGTCGTGGGGGAAAAGCGCGCCTGCTGCGCGTGCACCAGCCTGCCCCTCCCGCTGTAACCGTGTCCCCCTCGTCTGCGCAGTGCCCCCTTCGTCCGTGATTCCGTACATGCACTTCGACGTCCAGTTTTTGGAGAAGTTTGGGGTCACCTTCAGGAGAGAAGGCGAGACTGTTACTCTCAAGTGCACACTGCTGGTAACACCAGAGCTGAAGAGGGTGCAGCCGCGTGCCGAGTGGTACAGGGACGGTGAGTACTGGGCAGGCACGGCCGCCCCAGCCGGGGACGCTCCTTGGGGCGCCCGCACCGCTGCACACACCCTCGGCGTCACCGGGGGTGAGAGTGAACGGGAAGCTTGAGGGGTGCTTTGGCATTCGTGCCCACCACGGCGATGGCCACAGGCAGCACGGCGAGCAGAGAGACTGGGAGCTGGGAGCCTGCCGTGCACCTTGACCTTCAGCCCGGGTCAGGGAGAGGTTAACAGGGATGCCCGAATTTAGATGAGTCATAGGAGATTTTTGTATGGCTTCACAAGAAGGGTCTTTCTGCGGTTAAACAGAACAAGCGAGGTGTCTGTATCTGCCGGGTCTTCCTTGGCTGAAACCACCGCTCACACTGATTAGAGGCCGTGGAGTACTGGGCTCTGTTCTCAGTGTGACGCTTTCCTTGCATCCGGTCTGGGAGAGAGGGATGGTGTTGTAGGTCCCTGTGACGGGGGGCCTCCCCCGGGGGCAGGCTGGTGCAGACTCCCGCTCCTCTCCCACCTGCGCCCTTCTGTGGGGCTGTGCTCACAGCCCTGTGCGTGTGGACGGCGCTTCCCTCTTCTTCTCTGGCCGGGGGGCTCCTGAAGGAAACTGGCCTTCTGTGCAACCCGCGAGACTGTCCTGCTTATATTTACTTGGGACCTAACACAGTTCAGAAGATGACAAAGAAGCACACACCAGCCTGCCCAGCAGGTATTTATACTCCAGCCGGGGGAAAATAGAATTACAAAGCAATGTCCTTTTAAAGTGTGAGCAATGTCCCAGAACAGGGTGTGACGATTTGCTAAAGACACGGCACTGACCGTGTGTGCCGACAACGTGGAGCCCAGCGAGGGGGAGAGACTCTTTGTGGTGACAGAGGAGGTTTAATTTGCCCTCTGCAGTTCTAATTTAAGACATAAGATCTGACCGAAGTTCCAAAATTCTCATTTACCCTTTGAAGTTCCAAAATTCTCATTTACCCTTTCCGGAGAGAATGCAATAGATTCGAGGAGAGTTTTCATCGGATCCCCAGCGGACAGCGATGTCCATTTTGGAGTGTTTCCTAGTGACTAGAAAGTCCTGGATTCCCGGGGACGTGGCCACGACAGGTGTGCGAGAACACACGTGCTCAGAGCCGCCAACAAGCATCTTCCCCGCGTCTACTGGATCCTTGCGGAAGTTAGGGGGCTTAGCTGAGCCAGGTGCCCCACGTCCACGGTCATGCTCAGACCTTCACGGGCCCTGGGATTCAAGTGGAGACCAGCGGAGACCATTCTCTGTGGCTTATTTGTACACATTAAACTGTAAGGAGGTTTTTTTTTTTTTGTTTTTCCCTCTTTAAAATTAATGTGCTTTGAGGCACCGGGTGACGGTACACCCCCAGCTGATGTCAGTCCGAGGAATATCACCGTCTGTCAGGCATGGCAGGTGCGCTGTGCAAACAGGACATGTGGAATTGGGGCCCCGATTTAAGATAGATTAGGACTCGAATCTAATCAGAGAGGAAAACCAGGGTCACTTATGATAAAACCCAGGACCACCATTGGGTGTAATTTGCACTTGAGGCCGATTTGGCAAGCCACGAGATGGTTATGGAGCCAGTGATGGGGTGGGCCTCTGCTCAGGGAACGGGCTTCTGGCTAGACCTTCCCTCAGACCGAGCCCGAATTCAGCGGACGGCCCGAGGCTCACATTAGACACGTGCTGCCCATTTCCTATGAACATCCAGGTGAGTAACTGGGCAGCTTGAACATCAGACTGACTTCCCATGCTTGTGGGGGCTGGGGGCCCAAGACCCAGGCGCCGGCAGACTCCCCTCCCGGCTTGTAGCCTGGGGAGCCTTCCCTCTCTGCTCCACATTAATGACTTCATCATCCTGCCCCCCGTTCCTGCCTGGAGTATTACATTTTAAAATTGTATGTTGCATTACATCACGTTATATTTTTATTGCACTTACCTGTGTATCAGGTCCTGTGCTAATTCCTCTGGGAAAGAGAGAAAAATTGATAAAACACCTTAAAATACCTATTTTTCTGACACTTCCGACACTTTCTATTCACAGTGCTGCTGAGTGGGCTTAGCCCCTTAGGCACCATGAAGGAAAAGTTAATACTCTGTGCCCCAGAGTACTTTGTGGGGCAGAGTACTCCTGAGCCTGCCAGCGAGTTTGAGACATTAAAAATATAAACAAAGCTCCTTTTTCTTATACGCATGTGGTTTTTATTGCAAAAAACCCCAAATTATAATTTCATTCACCAAAAATCACTCTTAACCACTCGGCTGTGGAATATATCTCTGTGTCTGTGCGTATATGTTAAAACAGGGAAGATACCTTCACTTGGAAATGTCCTTCGTGTCACAAGACGCCATACCCATGTCTCCACGATGGCAGTTATTCTGAGACACCGTTCGCTGGAGGGCCCTGTGCCCCATTACGCAGTGGTCCGTATTTGCCCCGGGTCTCGGTGTTGGAGTCGGTTTATTTTTTTCCCGTTAGGAACAATCCTCAAATGAAGTCACCGTCACGCACCTATTCACCACCTCGGGGCCCGTTCTCAGAATGTGTGTTGGGCGCCCAGACAGCGCCCCTGCCTGAAGGCTTTCGGCTCACGTTCCCGCTAGTGCAGGAGGCCGCGCTCCCGCGGCAGGAGGCGGCCGGCGTCTCTCTGCCCTTTCCAAGCATGGATGTCACCGCGTGGTGGTGGTTGCCCGACGAGGAGGGGGGCGGGGGTCGCTCCTCTTTCGTCTGCTGCTTCCTTGGTTTCCCCCGTTGGATGTTTCTTCCCCATGCTTGTCCTCTTGTATAGCTGCAAGACGGTTTGTTGCCGCTTCTGCAGTTTATTGCTAAGGCACATGGCGGAGGGCTTTCGTTCCACGAAACCTGGTGGTGGACGCGGTGAGACACGGTGGGGCGTGCCGGGGGCAGACGGCTGGGCCCCGGTCCACCGCCATCCCCACAGGCCGACACACGCTGTCTCTGTCCCTCCTGACACTGACCTTGGTCCTGCCCTGCAGATGCCTCTTGCCTCACCATCGGCCACTGTGTGTGTGCTCCTTGTGTAAAACACGGCTGTCCAATCGCTACGAGGCGGAGGCTTCCTTCCTCCGTGTCCGGCTCGAAAGCCCTGCCCCCCACACCAGGGCACCTTGTCCACTTTTATAGTCCGATTTCCTTGACGGTTTCTGAAGCAGTCCTGCACTGAACGCTCTTTCAGATGTGCTAGTGAAGGAGTCCAAGTGGACCAAGATGTTCTTCGGAGAAGGCCAGGCCTCCCTGTCCTTCAGCCACCTGAACAAGGACGACGAGGGCCTGTACACCCTGAGGATTGTGTCCAGAGGGGGCATCAGCGAGCACAGCGCCTTCATGTTTGTCCGAGGTACGTGGCCTCAGGTGCGCAGGCAGCATGGCGAGGGCGCGAGCGTGGGGGGACGGGACCCCAGACGAGGATGGAGCAGGTGCACGTGCGGGGCGGCTCGCTGCGCTCCTTGGAAACCTCCTGATGGTGGCGTTGGTGTTCCTGTCCTGTGTGCACGTCAGCTCGTGTCTGATAATCAGCCCATGATGTAAGGAGATGGAATCGGGAGAGGAGCAGAATCCTAACTTTTGTCTCTCTGTTGATAAATTGGTAAAATGTGTAAAACAACTTCTAAGCACGAACACACCTCTGCTGCTAATTCTCGGGAAAATTCAACAGTAGAGAGGGGTCCCGAGTAGGGAACGCTGGTTAGGGACACCTGCTCATGCCCCCGGCTTGCTTATGAGACGAGACCACGATGCTGCAGCTGCTGTTACCACCACCACCGACCCCAGCGCGCGTGCGTTCAAGGCGCCAGCGTGGTGGCTGGCTGCCCCAAGAGCCTCACGCGCAGCAGCCCGCGTGCGGCCCGTTTACTCCTCATGTCTTCCCGTTGGGGCTGCGTGACCGCCTTATGGAAAGGAGAACTGGGCCCATGATAAGCAGTAGTGTTAGCCGTTGGGCACGTTATATATGGGCACATGCACATTTCATACCTACGCTGTAGGAAGTGGACACGTGGATCCGTGAACTGGATAAAATTATGTCTATCCCGTGTAGACGATGCACACGGATGTCCATACACACACACACACGTGTATCTGTGCATGTACAGAGACACATACAGGCCTGTGCATATATAGTCTGAAGTTCTTACACTGATCCCGTAAGCCAATGCCCTAATTCTCTTCTCAAATGCCGATGTGGAGGCTCAGAGGGGACTTATCCAGGGTGGAGCAACTGGGGGTCAGCTGTCTGGGCCCACAGCTGGAGCCTTCTCTTGCACACTCACAGCCCCCAGGCTTTTCTGGGCCCCTGGTGGAGCCCTGCCCCACAGCGACTCCCAGACCCCCTGCAGTGTCTGGCTTAGGGACCCCTCCTCCCCAGGGCCCAGCTGAGCCACCCTGAAGATCCCTTGGTTCTAGTTGGCGGGCACTGCTGTCCTGAGCCTGTGGCCCCCGAGGGGGGGCTGCCCTCCATTCTGACAGCCCGCCCAGCCTTACCCACCCCTTACTCGCTGATTCCTGCACCTTTATGCCTCCCACCAACTCCAGGTTACATGGGCCTGGAATAACCCTATCAGCATATTATTCTTTCCAAATTGCAACTGTTGGATCAGAGCATAAAAGAAGGGCTGTATCATCAGGGAATATTATAACAAAAAAAAAGGGAACACATGTAAAATAAAGCCACTCGCCCGCCCCACCCCCACGAGACAACACAAACTTGCAGGGCTGGGATTTTAGACCCTTCTACAAAGTTTTACCGTCTTTATTAGGTTGGCATTGGAGTGTACCTTCCATTCTCTGTGTATGCCTTCTGGCAAGACGTTCCACCCCATAAAAAGGCAATAAATACAACATAGCCGAGATTGCCTTGCTTATTCAGCACTGGCAGCAGGAAGAAAATAACACACTTAGTGGGGAGTTTAACTGTCCTGATTACTTTCTGAGGGTTCTGAATGTGAAAGAAAATATCTGGCTCAATGTCAAGGAATCCTTAGCTTTTAGTATGCTGAGGAGAATCGAACAAGACGGTACAACATTCACAGTTACCCAGTAAGGAAGGGCAGACTGCAGATAAGGAAACTGAAGGTTTGCTGTGTCCACTTTCTGACTAGCCCTGCTGGCCTTCAGTGCCCCTGTACCGAGCATCTGAAAACCAAACGTACCTGCGGTGTGCTCACCAACGGGTTAGGAAAGTTTCAGTGCAGCAGGGGCCCAAACATTTGCTCACCACTTGCAGAAAAGAAAAATTTTGTGTCCTTAATCTTGTAAGGACTTTGAGAGATAGAAGCGTCTAAGGTAATATTTCTCACGCATTAAAAAGGTCATATTATTATCATTATTTCTTCGGTCAGTTTTTGATGTGACATTATGTGACAACCCGCCATCAAGAGAAGGTGACCTTCAATTTTAGAATCAATTATGAAAAATCATAGACTTGAGTATTTTATAGAGAATAGAGCATTTTTGACTTTAAAAACTCATAAATATGTTTATATTTCTTGTCACCAAGCGATCATAGTCAAAAAATAGTCAAGTCATTTAGACGTGAGGATTAAACAGGGAGTGGACTCGAATCGGGGAGGCAGAAGTGTGAGTTTGAAGAATCGGGCAACAGGCTTTCCAGCGCCCCTCCCCCACATGACTTTTCTTCCCTCCCCTGATGGCAGACGCTGACCCGCTGGTCACCGGGGCTCCGGGCGCGCCCATGGACCTTCAGTGCCACGATGCAAACCGTGATTATGTCATTGTGACTTGGAAGCCGCCCAACACCACCACCGAGAGCCCCGTCATCGGCTATTTCATTGATCGGTGAGTGCCCACTGCCTTCTTCCAGGGCTGGAAACGTCCCTGAAACTGATGTTGGCACGGACAACGTCTTTGGAAATTTCTCTAAACTCAAGTTCATGACACTGTTCTTGGTCGGATCAGGTATTTCACTCTCTGGTTATTTAGCGCTCCTGACTGAGTAAGTGGAACATGGAGGGGTTAAACGAGTAGGTAGATTTCTGTGTGTTGTAATTGTTTGCCTGTTCAACACCCCATATTGAATCCCCTCCAACTTTTCCAGGCAGACTGAACCCCGGTTCTGGGTTCTGGGGAGAGTTCAGTCCTGCTTCTCCATCTAGGGGAGAAGAAAACAGGCAATATGGAAATGTAGCTGGGAAGAATGC
The DNA here is from genome assembly GCF_054177405.1 of Leptonychotes weddellii. NCBI lineage: Eukaryota > Metazoa > Chordata > Mammalia > Carnivora > Phocidae > Leptonychotes > Leptonychotes weddellii. The sequence continues at coordinate 1,040,803 of NC_138370.1, forward strand.
CGGCCCATTCGTACCCAGGTTTCATTCTTCCTTTCCATTAAACTATGCTCTCTTATTGCTTCCAAGCAAAAAAATATTGCCATTTCAAAGGAAAAAATGTTGGAATTTACCTTTGAGTTAATCACTTAAACGTGGGTCATCATTAAACTCACTGGAGTCTTAATTCTTTCACGTTCCTTTACTTGGTATGGTGCTCAGGACCTGGGAAGGAAACCAAGCAGAGCCAGTGAATTTATTGGAAGTGCAGTTTATGCCCCAATTACACACTTCAATCACCGAGAGAAATTGCAGTCCAAGAAAATGAATTCAGAAGTAACACAACAGGGTCTAAGGAGGGTGGCTGTGGGGAGGAATTTTAGATGTTGTATGTATAACACACAGTAAAATAAGATGTTTATTTCAGAAAAATCATTCAAGTCTGGTTGTTTTTTTGGCATTAGGTTGGTTAAATTCCCTTTTCCATACCAACAAAGCTACTTGTTTAGGTAAAACATTCACCATCGGGATAATATTTGGAAATGTTAAGGTCAGATTTGTGGAGTGCATTGGTCAGAGTTTCCCTTGAATTAAAACACAGAAAAACAAAATAAAGCGATTTTCTGTTTTCCTGTGACATTTGAACATTTTTTCAGCCATTTGACAAAAACCATTTCACAGCCCTTCTCAGCAAATGATCCACCCCCTGCCCTCTTTCATTAAAATGGATGAACACACAGAAGCTTCAGGCCGGGGGAGGAGCCTCCCACCCTGCAGCAGCCAGCTGGGGGGTAAGCTGAGGTGCGCCCCCGCCAGACTCTCAGTTTTGACCGTGTTCTGGCCATAACAGGTTAGCACACGTGGGTCACAGAACTTGCATTAAAATTCTGGATTGTTAGGAGAAAGAGAGCTGGTTCTTCCTAAAGCAAATACACAGCCCTGGCTCGAACAGCTCCGAAAGATGATATTTCTGAACCTGCTATGCTCTCCTGGGGATTTGACATGACATTTTGGTGCTGAAATTTCTCAACCTGTGAAAAATGGAAGGTACTCTCTGCATTTTCAGGTGGCTGTCAGGACTTAATGTTTTCAAAAGACTTCCAAATTCCACATGTGATGTGCTCGGAAGGCACATCTCACTGACTTTGGAACAGACTGAGCCAACATTCTGGAGAGATTTCACTCCCCGAGGCTCAGTACAGGGGGTGCATGTGGGGGACCAGTGGTGAGGGCCATTTGGTTCCCTATGCCCTGGCATTGGGCATGCGGGGGAGCTTAGTGCACCCGCTGATTCTGCCATGTAAGTTGGAAAAAGGACTGTCAAGGATACATCTCCCGTGACTTTTGGAGGAGATTTTGCCTAAATGTGGTTGAAGGCAGGAACTGATCTTCAAGCTCTAAATTATAAAGCTTCTAAATAAATAAATAGATATACTTTACATTTCCTAAATAGCTCTGTCTTTTACGTTTGTTTATACTTCTGCTTATGTAAATCTAGTACAGTAACAGTATTGATTTCTACAGTGTAAGGAAATTTCCTGTTATAGTTGACCTATGTGTATTTATTAGACCGATATATTTGGTATTCTCTGCTCGGTTTTTTTTTGCATGTAGTTTTTTTTATTTATTTAGTTTGCAAACATGCATGTGGGTCTTTGTTCTCTGCTCGTTTTTATTTGAAGATGTGAAGTGGGAACAGACAACTGGGTTCAGTGCAATGATACTCCTGTGAAAATCTGCAAATACCCCGTGACCGGACTCTTCGAAGGAAGGTCGTACATCTTCCGTGTGAGGGCGGTCAACAGCGCGGGCATTAGCAGGCCTTCCAGAGTGTCTGAGGCCGTGGCTGCCCTTGACCCTGTTGACCTCAAGAGATTACAAGGTAAGTTGTGCAGATGTCAAGCCGCCGCAGTGCCTTGGAAACTTGGGGCTGTTTTCTGTGATTTGTTCTTTCTCTTCCACGCTCGGCTGCATATGAGTCTTAAGGGCGCCTTCGCGGGCTGAGCGTGGTGCGGTGACATTTTATGGTGTCCGTATGTCCACCAGCGTCACTTTACGAGTGGGTGCGGCCAGGCTCCCGTATATAGTCCGACACCAACCACACCACCTTTCTTTTTTTTTTTTAAAGATTTATTTATTTGACAGAGAGAGACACAGCGAGAGCAGGAACACAAGCAGGGGGAGCGGGAGAGGGAGAAGCAGGCTTCCCATGAAGCAGGGAGCCCAACACAGGGCTCGATCCCAGGACCCTGGGACCATGACCTGAGCCGAAGGCAGACGCTTAACGACTGAACCACCCAGGCGCCCCCACACCACCTTTCTAATGCTCTTCACTGCAATCCAGTCAGATTGGTTCAGAATTAGAATTTTCTTGATGATATAATTTCAACACATGGTAAGACTCCGAAGGCTTTGAAACCAAGCCGCTTTATTTCCGAATGGTAATTTCACATGACACAGATTCCTGAAAGGGATTGGGCCCTCAGTTATGGTGTGAAGTGAGCCCCTACATTTTCCTTACCTGCATGGTCCTTTGAACCCAGCACAAAGATCTGAGAAGCACTAAATATGAAGACTGCTTCAAAATATCAACTCGGATTACTTTAGAGTTGTGGGTGTGTTGTAATCATAATGCAGAGGGGATTTGGATCTCGTAACGAGTTAGGGAAACTGGGGCTTTCTGGAGGAAACCTTGGGATGCCAAATTCATCATCTACCTTTCTCTCTGCAGCGGTCCATTTGGAGGGGGATAAAGAAATCGTAATCTACCAGGATGAACCCGAAGGTGAGTGGCCCTTCAGCACCACGGCCCCGCTGCATGTGCCGTAGGGATTCAGGCTGGTGGTCAGAGACCAGAGTCACCGACAGACAGCAAACATCCAGCTGGTGGGTATAGTCTGAATGTGTAAACACTGAAGCCGTAGATCAAGTCTATGAGCGTGTGGCCTGTAGAAGTTGGAAAACAGGAACGAGGCAGATTGAGGGAGAAGGTTAGGATCCAGGGTCCTCCCGGGTGGTTTTATCGCTTCCATATGGGTTCTGGGTTCTCCTGGGGCCTCGCAGAGAAGATCAAATTGAACCCAAGCCTTTGTCACTGGCTGAGGCTGGGCCCTTTCTCTTACACCCTGTGAGTGGAGGACTGTTTCAGTTTTTCTTTTTAAGCAAAAATTTTATCTCTAAGCATTTTAGCCGAAATGGACTGAGTTCTTCCCGTCAGTATCCTTGGCCTGACAGTTTGCATTTCCCTCATTTATATTGGATTTTATGAACACTTCTCTTCGATATTCCTTTCAGAGATAGCTAGGAGGATCGATTTATTAAGGAGAGGAATCTGGCAGTAATAATCAGAAATCCAAAGATTTTAAACAGACTTATAATGAGAGTTCATAGAGGACAATGAACAAGTTACAAGTGAAGAAACATGAATTTGGAGATGTCTTTTGAAGCTCTCCTTTAAAATTGCTGCAGTCCTAAAAATATATATATATTATATGTATTAAATATATATATTTATATATATGTAAATTTAAAAAGTTGCTGCAGTCCCAAGCACTATTTCCCTAGATAGCTGCAAACTCAAGAGTTCATTGGTCGATTTTCATATTTGCCCCCAGATGGTCTCCAGACATTGGATCTTCTGCACCTATAATGGTTTTTCTCTAGTATCTCGAGAACACATGATTCCCAGAGGGACACCCCACAGTGACGTGTAAAGTCTTAGTTAAGACCTCCACTTCCAGACATACTTAGAAATTGGGGAAGATGCCCAGTAAATAAGTAACAGAAGGAAAATAATTCAGGAAAGATTGACTTTCTATGACTTCTAAATAACGGATTGGGGCACCTGGGTGGCTCAGATGGTTAAGCGTCTGCCTTCGGCTCAGGTCATGATTCCAGGGTCCTGGGATCGAGTCCTGCGTCGGGCTCTCTGCTCCTTGGGAGCCTGCTTCTCCCTCTGCCTCTCTCTCTGTCTCTCATGAATAAATAAATAAAATCTTTAAAAAAAAAAAAATAACGGATTGAAATGTGGCTATTTGAACACGTAAAATCTGGCTCCTACTTACAGAGGAAGCCATGTTCTTGTAGCAGGCCTTTACCCGGCTTGGGTAAAACGTGCATTTTTGACATGAGAGAGGGAAGGGAAGTTCTCTTCGTTACCTCCAGGGGGTAGATGGGATCAGTGAGGAGGGAACCTTCTGAGCTCTCCTACGCGGGCATGTAGGCGTTCAAATAAACCTACCCCCAACGAGGAGGCAAGATCTGCATTATGTAAAGGTCACTGTGCCAAGCAGTGGGAGCATGAAACAGTACAATCAAGCTTCCCGCAGGAACTCTTTCTGATGGAAGAGCAGGAACTGTGCTCTTCGGGGGAGAAGAGCCATCTCTCCATACATAGATAGAGATGTGCTGGCTATAAATAGCCAGCTATGAAGTACCCAATCCAGAACTAACACATTGTAACAGACTTAGCTTTCCAATCGATAAAATGGAAGTTTGGTTTATAGACACAGTAGATCTTCTTTCCGACTGGAATAGAGTCACAGATACCATTTGTCATCTTTCTTCCTACATTTCCTTTCCATTAAAAAAATTTTTTTATTTATTTTATTTTTTAATTTAAATTCAATTAATTAATATAGAGTGTATTATAGTTTCAAGGGTAGAGGTCAGTGATTCATCAGTTGCATACAACACCCAGTGCTCATTCCATCACGTGCCCTCTGTAATGCCCATCACCCAGTGACCCCATCCCCCCCCACCTCCCCTCCAGCAACCCTCAGTTTGTTTCCTATGCTTAAGAGTCTTAATGGTTTCTTATGAGAAGGCAGGTTTTCTGGCTCCCTGGGGCCCATGGCTTCATTTTGTTTGATGCATTCTCGAATGCGGGCAACATTCCTGAGGCTCTGCTCTTGGAGCTGGGCATGCGGGGCAGAGGCTAGGACCCTCAGCTGGAAGGCTGTCTGGCTGGGACACTGAGCCTTACGGGGCTCCCACTCTTTGGGATTAGCCTTTGCATGCCTCAGACGGGCGGTTCCCATGATCTGGTGCAGACCCGGGAAGAAGCATAAGCTCCTGTGACTGGCTTTAAGGTCTGCAAAGTTCATGAGTTTACTTTACTCTATTTATTTTAAATTTTATTTTATTATGTTGTGTTAGTCACCATGCAGTACATCATTAGTTTTTGATGTGGTGTTCAGTGACTCATGAGGCACGTATAACACCCAGTGCTTATCACAACACGTGCCCTCCTTAATGCCCATCACCCACTTACCCCATTCCCCCCACCACCCTCCCCTCTAGAACCCTCTGTTTCTCAGAGTCCATAGTCTCTCATGGTTCATCTCTCCCTCCAATCCCCCCCCTTCATTTTCCCCTCCCTTCTCCTAATGTCCTCCATGCTATTCCTTATGTTCCACAAATAAGTGAAACCATATGATAATTGACTTTCTCTGCTTGACTTATTTCACTTAGCATAATCTCCTCCAG
>NC_138370.1:1046765-1065358 GCF_054177405.1 Leptonychotes weddellii
TGCACGTACCCCTTCGGATCCCTACGTTTGTATCTTTGGGGTAAATACCCAGTAGTGCAATTGCTGGATCGTAGGGTAGCTCTATTTTCAACTTTTTGAGGAAACTCCATACTCTTTTCCAGAGTGGCTGCACCAGCTTGCATTCCCACCAACAGTGGAGGAGGGTTCCCCTTTCTCCGCATCCCCGCCAACATCTGTCATTTCCTGACTTGTTAATTTTAGCCATTCTGACTGGTGTGAGGTGGTATCTCATTGAGGTTTTGATTTGGATTTCCCTGATGCTGAGCGATGCTGAGCACTTTTTCATGTGTCTGTTGGCCATTTGGCTGTCTTCTTTGCAGAAATGTCTTCTTGAACATTGTCGAATTCAATGGGAAGCAGCTGGAGAGGGCGTGGGCCTGGGGAGCTATGTTGACTCCGGGGAGGGGGCTGGAGGCTGGAATTTGTCCCGGGCAGGTTGGAACAGTGTGTGGCCCTGTCCTGCCAGGGGTTTCACTGGTATCTGGGGAACAGAACTAGCATGTGGCCCAAGAAAATGTGGGGCTCTGGGAGAAGCTGACTCAGAGCTCAATCCTGCAGCTCAGCCTGGATTAGGGGTGAAGGCACGTCCCTGTCCTAAGGCAATGGGTTCTTTCTGGAGCTGGGGCTCCGGGAGGGAGCGGGATCACTGCTGCTGAACTGTGGCATCCCTGGCTCAGGGAGCGAGCATCTCTGCAGCCAGAGCTGGAGCCAAGGAACACGTAGCTGTGGCCAGGAACGCGTGGGGCCCCAGGGGAGCAGCACACAGGCTGTTGTGTGACTGGGAGCTCGTGACCCCCCGCCCCAGTGGCTTTTACCCTTCCTCACCTCTGAGTGACGTCGCGTGGACGTGGATGGTCTTCACCAAAAGACACCATCAAGGCCGTGGAGGATTGCTTTCTGTAAGTCAGACTTGAATGGCAAACAGCCCAGTCGCTGTGGAGTGGGAGCTGCGGTGGCTGGCAGTGTGTCCGTCCGTCTCTGCTGCTGGACAGGTGGTGTTCAATGCATCGAAGGCAGGAGGACGTCTGTACCTACCTAGAGCTGCCCTGCGAGGCTTGCTTGGGTGTATGGTTGGAGCACAGAAGGCTGAGACAGAAGAAAGCCGTGTTGTTGTCTCCTCCGAGCGGCCTGCTGATTTTGTGGACAGATCCCCATCAGAACGGGACGTATTTCAACAGAACGTAAGCTCCTCGGAGGCTGAAATGGTCACTGTTTCCCAGAGCATTTTTCCAGCGATCCTGGAGCCGCACGAGTTTCAGGCGTTGAGGAAAGCTGGGTCTGATGTGGCTGATAACATGCAAACTCCGATCACTTTCCTTCACGGCCCTGAAGCTCATGGGCTTCCAGCCGTGCCCCACTGAAGCCGCTCTGGACTCTGTGTTCCTGTCCGTCTGTCTCTTGCACGCACTCAGGGGAAGCAGACGGCTGGCCATCTTTATCTGTGTGTCTAGAACACAGCAGTTTTCCTCTTTTTTTTTTTTTTTAAAGATTTTATTTATTTATTTGAGAGAGAGAGAGTGAGAGAGCACAAGAGGGGGGAGCGGGAGAGGGAGAAGCAGACTCCCCGCCGAGCAGGGAGCCCGATGCGGGACTCGATCCCGGGACTCCAGGATCATGACCTGAGCCGAAGGCAGTCGCTCAACCAACTGAGCCACCCAGGCGCCCTAGCAGCAGTTTTCCTCTTTGAGGACGATGTGTTTGAATTCATGGAAATAAAGAAGAGCACCTCTCCAGCCCTAAGGCCCACAGAGCACGTGGCTCAGGGGAACCCCCCTGGGCCTGCCATACGCGGGGCTGCCTCTTCGGGAAACTCTGAGCCGCCTGCTTGTGCACAGAGCGGACTCAGCCAGTCCTTTTCCCCGAGCTGTCAGGGCACAGCCTTTGAGGCAGAATGCAAATCCCCGGCATGGTCCAGGTCACCCCTTCCCAGCAGAGCAGGGAGCGAGCTGCAAATCCCAAATATCTTGTCATTGCAGGGAGGGGGGCGGTGCTGCTCCCAGCACGGGACCTAGTGTGCTGGGATGGGTGGAGGGAGGGCCTTATTCATGGCGTGGCTCACGCTAAAATCCCCGCCGCGCTGGGGAGACTGTGTGCTTAGTGAGCGCAGACAGCTGTGTTGGTGCTATGTGGTCGGGTGTGTGTCTGGCAGGGTTTAAGGCTGACCCTCAGGAACAGCTGTAGCAGACGGAGTGGGGTGTGACAGACGGCCGGGGCCGTTCGTGTTGGAAAGAAGGTGTCTCCTTACTCTGGAAGAGGCTCTCCATACACGTTAGCTGCTGTTTACTTGGATGAGGTGCATTAGTCCATAAGCTGTTAGGGCGGGCTTAGTTCTCCACTGGCCTACGATGGATGATTTGCCAGCTGGTCTATCCAAATGCCAATTGTCAGTGCATACAAGGCGTGAAGAAGGCCCTTCTTCATCCGGCTGCGATGTTCGTGTTGCGTGTTGCTGTCCGTTTATGTTGGGGTGTTTGCACACGTGGGCTCCTCACTGTCCCTGGCGTTTCAGGCTTGGGACTGATTGCCCAACCCACAGCATAGGATATTTTCTTTGAAAGAGTGTTTCTCTCTGCAGAACCGAGAATCACGATGTACAGTTGAATTTTCTATTTGTGCATGGGAATGAGTAGGTCTGAGCGCTGGTGCCCCCGGGATACACTAACTCCCCATTACCCTCTTCCCAGCCCCTGGCCGGCACCATCCCACTCTCCGTCTCTGTGAACTTGACTACTCCAGGAGCCTCGCTGTAGAATCGTTAGTCCTTGTGTTTTTGTGAGTGACTTCTCTCACTCAGCAGAATGTAATGTCACCCAAGTCCACCCATGTTGTAGCAGGTGTCAAAATTCCCTCCCTTTTTTGGCCCGAACACTGTTGCATTGTATGTGTACCTGGCATATTCTTCATTCATCCAGTGATGGACGCTTGGGGTGCCGTCATCTTCAGGCTCTTGTGAATGATGCTGCTGTGAACATGGGTGCGGATACTTGCATCCCTGCTTTCAGTTCTTTGGGGCTTATATCCACCGGTTGCTGGATCATATGGTCATTAGAAAAAGATTTTTGAGAGTAAAAAAATGCCACGCTATATAGAGCATTTTTGAGTCTATTACATTGTAGCCAACAAGCATATGTTAATAACAACGTATCTTTAAAAACTAGGTATCAGGTTCAATTTTAGAAGGTTTTCAGATCTGAGCTACTGATGTAGTTAATAAATTTATAATATCCAGAAAAATCTATTGTGACATGAGCACTAGCGAGCCCGACGGGGCTCCCCACCCAAACACGTGTCCGTTGCCCCATGGCCATCTCGCGTATAGTATGAGGTTCTAAGTTGAGATGAGTTTCTGTTAACTTTTTTTTTTTTTTTAAAGAGATGCCAAGATTGCATCTAGTGAGCATATGAGGATCGGAGGCAATGAAGAGATGGCCTGGCTGCAGATCTGTGAGCCCACGGAGAAGGACAAAGGAAAATACACCTTCGAGATTTATGACGGCAAAGATAACCATCAGCGCTCACTCGACCTGTCTGGTCAGGGTAAGATAATTATTCTTTAGCTCCTCCTGATTCTGTGTTCAGTGACCCATTGACAGTGCTAGACCAGGAAATGCTCTGATTTTATGAGTTTCATTCAGAGAAAATTATTTCTGGATAATCAGTTTATGCCTTTGGCTGTTTGTCCGTTTTCATTAAGCCAGTTCACGGGTAAAGCACCTGAGTGAGTGAGGGAAAAGCCAAACACACCGAAACCATTAAACCGTATGAAACATTTCCTTACAGCGTTCGATGAAGCCTTGGCAGAATTCCAGCAGCTGAAGTAAGATTTGCATGTCCGCACGGATTTACATGTCTGCATGATGGTCTGTCCCCGGAGGGCCACTGGGCGGAGTGTGGGAACATGGGGGCCCCCGGTGCCCACATAAAAATGACAGTTGATGCAGTTCAGTGTGCATAGGGCAGGCATCCTTCTAAACTGTACATGTTTTTATAAACTAACTGTCTAGAGTCATCATAACCCTGGGTTGCTTTAAATGATGAAAATGACAGGTTTCTGAAATAGTTATAATTATGGCAACAGAATATACAGAATGATTTTTTTAAGGTTATATTTTTGGGTTCTTTTTAAAGACTTTATTTTTTTCGAGCAATTTTATCATAGCAAAATTGAGACGAAGGTGCAGAGATGTCCCGTGTACACCCTGCCCGCCCCATGCACGGCCTGACCCCAGCACCCTCACCAGACGGTGCATTTGTCACCAGCGATGACCCCACAGGGACACGTCCTCACCCACAGTCTGCGGGGGACCTCAGGGTTCCCTCCGGGTGTCGTCCATTCTGTGGGTTTGGACAAGTGTATGATGACCCGTGTCCACCACTGTAGGATCACACAAAGCATATTCACTGCCCTCAAACCCTCTGTGCTCCCTGTTCACACCTCCATCCCCTGTCCTCTGTCACCCACTGACCCTGGTCCTTTTCCTGGCTCCATGGTTTGGCTTTCCCCCAGCACGTCCTGGGCTTGCAATCCTGCAGCGTGTAGACTTTCAGACAGGTGTCTTTCATGTACTGATCTGCATTTAGGGTTCCTCCCTGCCTTTGTGTGGCTTGAAGGCTCATTTATTTTTAGTGCTGAATAATACCCCATTGTTCCGAGCAACTTTTGAAAGAATCCCTCGAGATTTCTAAACGTGGATCTGAATTTTGGAGTATCCAAAAAGGAGAGCAGTCACTGGCCATACTAGGTTATTCAGGAAATGTGTGTGGAACGGAGGAACGGACGGCTAAGATAAGTCAGTGTTTTCAAAAATATCTAGAAATCTCCAGTGCAATCTGGTGAATTTGGTGAAAAAAGAAATCTCTCCAACCTCACGCTCGAACCCCGAGCTTTTCTGTGGGTTTCACCCGCCGAGAGACGGGGCAACCCACCACGGCCCTCAGCAGCGGCAGGGGGGACGTTCTTGTAAGAACACGTGTCCTCCTTCCTCCTTCCTTTCACTTTCGTGTCCAGCAAAGCTCCGAAATGTGTGATGCTTGTTGTGGTCCCGTTTTCTCACGACTGTCTTTTTATTCTCTCTGCTCCCGTTGATTTTTAGGGCCGCTGCTTTTGCAGAGAAGAGTAAGTACATGTTACATTATAACGAGCACCACTTACTATTTTGCGTGGGGCCAAAGGGCCCACACTTCAGGGTGTTAATGTTGTGTGTTAAATGGTAGATAGCAAACCTGCTCGCCCAGATTGGAGAAGCTTCCATGACTCCCAACACCCACATTCCCGATCCTGCCAACACATCCTGTGCCACCCAGCCCAGCCTGGCCTTCCACTTTGGCTCCTTGTTACGTCTGGGGTCTCCTTTCTCCCTTCTACCCTCCGCCCTCTTGCTCCGTGTTCTTTTATGAGATGCTCAGGCAGGTGCGGCCATAGGTAGAGGACGCAGAGCGGAGGCTCAGCAAGTCAGCGTATCAGTCTCGCCGGTCCGAGCGAAGGGAGGCATGCCGCCCAGAGCCACCTGGGGAAGCACCGGGTCAGGAGGTAGAGGCAGGAGTGAAGGGTGTGCTTAGACCATGGCCTTTGTTGGCGTTTCCTTGGGACAGGCAGACGGGGTGTGGTAAATGATCTAGGACTGGCTCGTTTGAATTATTTCACTGGGCTTTGGTCCGTAGGGGTGGCCCGCAGCTGTGTGGCACGAGGCCCTTGGAGGATCAAGGTAGAGGAATATTGCTCCCAGGTGCAGGGGCAGGTGGGGGAGGCAGCTCGGAGGGGCGTTGCCTCCTGGGTGAGAATCGGTAGAGGCATCCTCGCTCCGGGTAGGCTGGTTGGCCTCTCACAGGCTGGGCCCTTTGCTCTGTCTGAGAATTGGATACCCCAGGAGGGGCCATCTCCTTAGCCAGGAAGGTTTCTAGGATGTCAAAGCATAATATACAGAAAATAGACTCCTGTAGGGTCCAATGCCCTTAGAAAGCTCTGCCCTCCAGACGCACAGGACCCCTCTCCCTTCCAGGATGCGTTTAGCTGTATCAGGTTCCCTGCGTGGAGCCTTTGGTGAGCTCACGCATGTCCCTCCTTCCCTGGAGGGCGTTCACAGCCGTCCCTGCACAGGACCTGAGACTCCTCCTGAGCCCCCCACTTTATATACACAGTAGCGGGAGCCCCTCCCTGTGTTGGCTTGTATCCACGTGCGCTCAGCATGGGGTCTGCTCTGTAGAAACGTCCCCGTTGGTAGTTTTCTGAACCGAGTCGCCTTCATGTTGCAGATCGTGGCAAGGTGATTGGTGGCTTACCTGACGTGGTGACCATAATGGAGGGCAAGGTAAGAGCACACAGCAGGACACGGAGTTAGGACGGCACGGGGTTTCGGCAGTGCAGTGCAGTCCCCCCCCACCCATAGTACCTAGCCTGGGGAGCCTGGGGAGGGGATTGCATGTTGCTCAGCCCCCAGAGGACAGGTTTCTCCCCACCCACCATGATGCTTGTCTTAGGCTGCTTCTGGTAACACTTATGTTATCAAAGGATGGAAGAGTTTACTCTTCTGGACCCACAAACAGCAGCTTTAGGAGCATGGGGACAAGGTGCATGATTCAGGCATCACAGAGCAGGTGTGTGGCAGCTGTGGGTTCCAGGCCCTGGGCGTCCATCTGGTCCTGGGCGTCCACCCGGTCCTGGGCGTCCACCGGTCCTGGGCGTCCACCGGTCCTGGGCGTCCACCCGGTCCTGGGTGTCCACCCGGTCCTGGGTGTCCACCTGTCCTGGGCCCTTGGCAGCAGTAACTGCACAGGGAGCAGGCTGACCACGCCCTGTAGGAAGGCGGAAACCACCTGCGTCAAGTGAGAAATGAAAAGCATCTCTGCTCAGTTGTCAGGGTCACTTTGGAATTCATAATGGAAACGGCTAAGTGGAGGTTTAGTTTGTGGCCGGTCAGTGGAGTTACCGACATCTAGTTGCTACCTCTAGCGATCTTCAGCCGTTTGTACTCAGTGTCCAGGGTTCATAGACACTTGAGAGAATGTCATTAGGCCAAAATACTAAAATGTACAGGCCTTTTCTTTAGCAACTAAGGACAGCCTAGAGAGTTCCTGAGCTGGAGTCGTCATGGGTCTCACAACAAGGATGGACCGAGGTGTAAGCAACAGCTCCATGGTCTCGTGGGCTGAGCACACGGTCCTGGGCGTCACAGTGCGTTTGCTCCATCTGATTTACCACTTTTAAGACAAAATCTTCTCTGGATTTGCCAGAGGAACTGGCAAAATGGATCTGTGAGTTTGAATACAAAGGAAATTTGGAAACAGGCTAAATACATCTCCTGTAAAATGTAGAGTTTAATTCCCTCTACATTCTTTAATTGACGTCGGCCATGGATTAAGACTGAGAATAAATAGAAAAAAATTATCATTGATTTTTCTCACGAGCTGCCCATGAGGCTGTGAGCTTTTTGCATCCTGCTGTCTTTGGATCCCTCATGTCTAGCTTGGCGCTTACGCATAGAAAGAGCCTCTTGACTAACTGGGCTATATGTGGGGTGGATAGACACTTCGCTGACCCATCCCCTTGGGAGAGGCAGTATGACTTCCGTGTTTCTAACCCTCCCTTCTCTGCTCACCCCTCCCCCCAAAAGACCTTGAACCTGACCTGCACCGTGTTTGGAAGTCCTGACCCCGAAGTGGTGTGGTTCAAGAATGACAAGGACATCGAGCTCAGCGAGCACTTCTCAGTCAAGGTGGAGCAGGGCAAGTACGTCAGCATGGCCATCAAGGGCGTGACCTCTGAGGATTCGGGCAAGTACAGCATGCACGTCAAGAACAAGTACGGAGGTGAGAAGATCGACCTCACCATCAGCGTGTACAAACACGGGGAGAAGATCCCAGACATCTCGCCGCCCCAGCAGGCGAAGCCGAAGCTCATCCCGGCCTCGGCCTCCGTGCTGGCCCCGTGAAGGAGCTGCTGCCGGGCGGGAAGGCCACCTGAGGGCGGTGTGCTGGTTCAGACGGGTGACCGTGAGTGAGGTCACGTGCGCCGACGGTCCAGCATGCGTTAATGCTTTTAGTTTTGGCACTTGGTTGTTATTCTCTTATGTCCCTCTAAGGGCGAAAGCTCAGCTTGTTTGCACCAGGCTAGAGGGTGGGTTGCAAGGTGCCCGCTCGGATTTCCGTGGCTGCTGGCCCAGGACACAAAGGCCCCAGCACACTGGTGGGGCGTGTGGGGCAGACAGCCTAGCGGCTCCGGAACCCTGGCTGTAGAGCCTTGCACGCGTGTGTTGTCTGGTTGCACTCCCGTTTTCTCTCGCTGTAGACGAATAAAACTTTATAAAGGCAATTGGTGTGGTTCTCCTGCATCAAGCTGTACCCGACCCCATCTGCTGCTTTTCCGGGCTCCGTTACGGATCGGCATGTGGGGGCACAGCCAGGGCCACGCGAGCGTGCAATCCGGAGACGGGGGGCGGGGGGTGCAGATCACACGCACAGTATTTACCCGGCCGGGCTTGGTGGCGGCCCCGAGGCTGGCCGGGACAGCGGCCCACACGACCATCACTCCTGAGACGGTGTGCATCTCGTGCGGGCTTAGAGATGTTCCGAGCACGGATCTAAAAGTCTCCGTGGAGGAAAACAGGACGTGTGGATGGCCGTGGTCCTTTTTAGTGTGCTAAGTAACTGGTCCGGGGTGTCCGAAGGAAGAGAGGCATCACTGGAAATGATCAGAGCAGTAGCCGTGGAAGCACATGGAAATTGGCTGACTCTGGGTCTCTCGGTGAAGTTCAACAAAATGTATGGCTGAACATAGCCTTTCTTTGAACTCTTTCTTCCCTTTTTGGGAACAGGCTGAAATTCCTTGGGTGTCAAATTCCTACCTCGATATTTTAGTTTTATATTAAACATATTGCTTTCATCAGAAAAAGCTTTGGTAGTTCAGAACATTTTTATGTATCTCTCATTAGGGCCAATCCAAACTTGATGAGATTGTGCTATCTTTTCCTAAGGTCGTAAACGAAACCCTGAAATTTAAATATGTCCCTAATAATGCCAGCCAGCTGGGCAGGCTTTTATAGTAGGTAAAGTGAGTGTCAGCAAGAATTTTTAAAAGTATTTTTACCGTCTCCGCTGTGCAGGTGAACTTTAGCTGCGTTTGTCATTACTGCAGAGCGGAGCGGTGTTTCCCAAACAACTTGGCAAGGGGAGACACACACGGATTTTCCTAAATTTGGCCTTTTTTTAATGAAACAGGACTTGCTTATTTTCTAGTTTAAATAGTCATTTTTGTTTAGAAATTATAGTTCATGGGAAAGAAGGTATTTCTTAAAGCCATGTAATTTTTGGGGGGGTAGACTTTATATTTTTAGAGCAGTTTTTGGTTCACAGCAAAACTGAGAAGAAGGTGCAGAGGTTTCCTGCGTGCCTCCCTCCCCCGCTACCAGCATCCCCTCTGGACCGTGCATTTGTCACCATCGATGAGCCCGCGTGGACAATTGTCATCCCCCAGAGTCCACAGTCTACATCAGGGTCGCTGCTGGTGGTGCATGCTCCGTGGGTTTGCACGAATGTGTGAGGACACGTACCCACCGTGACAGGGTCACACGGAGTGGTCTCACTGCCCGAAACCCTCTGTGCCCCGCCTGCTCACCCCCCCTCCTCCCACAGCCCTGGCAGCCACCATCTTTATCTCTTTACAGTCTCCACGGTTTTGACTTACATCTTTTAAAAGCAAGCTTGTTTTTTTTGAACAGGCTTGGGTCTATACAACAGTTGCAGACTGCAGAGTTCTGGGTGCCCTTCCCATAGTTCTTCCCGTGGTTAACATTTTATGTTTCCATGGTACATTTGCCAAAATGAAGGAGCTGACGTTGGTCCGCCCATAATAACTGCAGACGGCTTTCGGATTCCCCTGGCTTTGCCATCTGCACCCTCTCTGGACACCACCGTGCGGTTCGCTGTCACTTCTCCCCAGTCTGGTCTGCGACAGTTCCTGTCTTCCCTTGTTTTGCAAGACTGTGATGGTTTTGGGGATGTGCTCCAGTCTGGGTTTGTCTGACATATTCTCATCATAGTCTCGAGTGACAGGCTTTGGGAAGACCCCAGCGGGGAGGTGCCTGACACACACATCAGGATGATGCCAACCTTCGTCACGCATTGAGATGGTGCCGGCTGGCTTCTCCCTGTAGCCTTGCTGATTCTCCCTTTCATGCTCTATTCTTGGCTCCGAGTCATTTGGGCCAGGCCACGCTCAAGGGAGGGGTCTGGGGAATGGTGCTCCTCTTGCGGGGGAGAGCGTCTATATAAGTTACTTAGGATTCTTCTGTGAGGAAGATGTGTCTCTTCTCTCCCTTTTATTTTTCTATTCAATCATGTATGTATATCAAAGTGAACTCATGAGACTTATTTCATACTCTGGGTTATAATCCAATACTATGCTATTTATCTTATTGCTCAGATTGTTCCAGCTTTGGACCCCAGGAGCTGCTTTGGGTTGGCCCCCAGATCCTTTGTCATTTGCTGTTTTGAGTGCTTCCTGACTTCCTGGACCTAGCAGACCCTCTGGGCTCACCTTGCACCTTCCTTGCCCCAGCCTGGGACTCAGCCATTTCTCCAAGTCCCCTGGTGCCTCGTACTGGAGAAGGAGATGCAGAATCCAAGGTCTGGGTGCTGGGGGTCATTTAAAATTTTTTATCACATGCCTTCACCTTCTGTATTTATGCAAATGTCACACAATATAGATAATCCCAGTATGATTACCAGTTACTCCCTGGGAGGCAGAATGTGAAGAACTAAGTACTGGGGAAGATATGTGCATTACCCGTTAACTGTCTGGAAATCCATTAACTGTTTGAAGAATTGTTGTCTGCCTTTCTAGAATCCACACCCGAGCTGGGAGCAAACACGCTGGCCTAGGATCAGGAGACGGGGGTGAGGAGAGCTCATTGCTCGGTTAGATAAAGCCACTGGGCTCTGGCAATCTTACTGACTCCCTCTGAATCCTGTGCCACCAGAACAGCTGTGAGAAGTACAGAGGTGGATGGCTGGGGCACTGGTTTTTGTGAACAAATAAATACAATTTATTTTCAGAGCCACATGATGACACTTCATATGTCTGACATATCATGCTTCTCCATCCATTAACACTTTGGTTTATGTTTCCTAAGAACAAGGAACAACGTATCCTCTTATGTTACCATAGTCTAGCTATCAAATAAAGGGAATTTGCCTTTGATACAAAACTGTAATATATAATCCATATTCTGATCTCGCTAGTTATCCCAATAATAAGCTCTAGAGGTTCCCCTCAGTCCAAGATCCAGGTTGGGATCATGTATCACATTTAGTTGTTATGTCTCTTGACTTTTCTCAAATCTGGGACAGTTCCCCACCCTTCTTTGTCTTTAATTATGTTGTTAGTTTCGAAGGACAGAGGCAGGTTATTTTATGGAGCATTTCTTGACTTGGGTTTGCTGATGTTTCCTCGTGATTAAATTCAAGCTATGTATCTCTGGTTGTATTACTATTTGCATTAGTTAGGGTTCTTCAGAGACACAGAACTAATAGGAGATAGATGATAGATAGATGATAGATACATGGATAAATAGATATATAGATGGATGGATGGATGGATAGATAGATATGTAGATAGATTAGATACATATGTAGATGGATGGATAGCTCGATAGCTAGATAGATGGATAGGTAGATAGATTAGATAGATATGTAGACAGATAAATGGATGATGGATGGATGGATAGATAGATATGTAGATAGATTAGATAGATATGTAGATGGATAGATGGATAGATGGATGATGGATGGATGGATAGATGTGTAGATAGACTAGATAGATAGATATGTAGATAGATGGATGATGGATGGATAGATATGTAGATAGATGGATGGATGGACAGATAGGTAAATAGGTACATGGATGGATGAATGGATAGATAGATAGATAGATATGTAGGTAGATTAGATAGAGATGTAGATGGATGGATGGATAGGTGGATGGATAGATAGATGGATAGATAGATTTGTAGATAGATTAGATAGATATGTAGATAGATGGATGATGGATGGTTAGATAGATATATCAATGGATAGATAAATGGACAATTAGATGGATAGATATGTAGATAGATTAGATAGATATGTAGATAGATAGATGGATGATGGATGGATGGATGGATGGATGGATGGACGCATGGATAGATAGATCAGTATGAGCAGATTTATTACAGGAATAGCTGATGTGGTTATGGAGGCTGGGAAGTCCCACCATCTGTGTCTACAGTTGGGAGCCCAGGAGAATCGGTGGTAGAATTCGGTCTGACTCTTGAAAGCCTAAGAAGCAGGAGCACCAATGTCCAAGGGCAGAAGAAGGCTGTCTCAGCTCAGGGAGAGTGAGTTCACCTTCCTGCACCTTTTTTGCTCTATCGGGCCCCAGCAGATTAGATGATGCCCACCCCCACAGGGGCGGAAGGGGTTTCTGTGCTCAGCCCCCCGACTCACATGCTCACCTCTCTCAGACGCCCTCACAGGTGCCGTCTCCTGCAGCCCCGTCAAGCTGACCCCACACCACTACGGTGGCGAGCCGTCCTCCGGGCTGGCACGCCCAGAAGCACCCGGCGCCTTCTGCCCTTCACAGCAGCATGTTGCCATCTGTGACGAGGGGCTGTCAGGTGTCACCGCACAGCTGCCGTGTGTCCCCTGCAGCTCACGCACCATCTGTGGGGACACTTGAAGACCACGGCAGTGTCCTGGACGTGGT
Source organism: Leptonychotes weddellii (assembly GCF_054177405.1). Taxonomy (NCBI): domain Eukaryota; kingdom Metazoa; phylum Chordata; class Mammalia; order Carnivora; family Phocidae; genus Leptonychotes; species Leptonychotes weddellii. The sequence goes on from NC_138370.1 coordinate 1,059,523, forward strand.
AGCCGTACCAGTTCTTGTCTGCGAGCAGCTCTCCCGTGGTGGCTCCAGGGGCACTGTCTCGTCCAGCAGCGCCGACTCAGCCCGGTCGGCATGCTGCTCATCCCTCGCACACTCACTCATTGTGTCCACACCTACCTTTACCTCTCTCCATCTCACTGTGCCCACGGGCACCGGCTTCACTCACTGGACTGTAAGATTTGCCTGCCCCGACTCACTGTTGCGCCCCACTGTCCACCTTCAGCCGGACGGCAGCGTCCGTCTTCACCACTCAGTGTGGGCATCCTCCTTCCTGGGCAAGTCTTCTGTGCGCTGTCTGTGTCTCAGCTCTCCTCGCGCGCCCCTCCACCGCCTCTCTCTGCCGGCATCCGTGGGCCGGCTTCCCCTGGTGGCCGTAAGCTCCCCTAATAAGGCTGATGTCAGGGTTCACACGTGGTTTCCCCTGACGCTTGTGGCAGTAGGAGAGGCCCGTGACCCAGACATGACCTCCCCCCGCTCACACCCACGGCTGCTGGCGAATGACAGCGCCCTGGCCGAGGACAAGCAAGGACATGCGGTGTCCACGCCTCCTCCCGGCTCAGCGACTGAGCAGCTTTTTCATTATGGGCATGTCACTTGGACTCTTTAAGTCTAGTTTCCTTTTATCTATAAAAATTCAGGAAATGATGCTTTTTATGAGAGAGTGTGATATGTATTCTGATGGCTCAGTTATAGAAAGAATGAATTTTGGATTCATGTGATTATGAAATATGGTGGTTTGGGGTGCAAGTGGGCCTTTTAAATAAGTCAACCATCTGTTGAAACTGTCTGTCAGTTCTGTTTCTAGGGCATCTCATGAGAATAGTTAGATACAGATTCATTTAAATCAGCCCCAGAAGTGGGCTTCGTCTGGGACTCCGAGCCTGTCAGGAAAACAGGGGTGTGTGTGGGAATGTAAGCAACTAAAATGTGATTCAGCAAAACTCGTCCTCATCAAACAATCATGTCGCAAGTCATGGGCTTCCAAAACTGAGACAAGGGCTAATTAGGGTACAACAGACCCAAACCTTTCTTTGCAGCTGTACACATTCCTACTAGCTGCCCATCACTCAAAGAATGCGTTAATGCTTCTGGGTATATATCTAAAGAAAATGAAAGTCCTGTCAGGGAGACTCCTGCAGCCCATGCTCACTGCAGTGGTATTCACAGTCGCCAAGACGTGGAAACAGCCTAAGGGTCCGATGATGGATGAATGGATAAAGAAGATGTGCACACACACACACACACTGGAATAGTACTCAGCCATAAAAAGGAAGGAAATCTTGCCATTTGAGACAACATGCATGGACCTTGAGACCATTATGCTAAATGAGGTAAGTCAGAGAAAGAGAAATACTGGATCATCTCACTTATATGTGGACTCTAAAAAAGTAGAACCCACAGAAGGAGAGTAAAATGGTCATTACCAGAGCCTGGGGAGGGGAAGTGGGGAGATGTTGGCCAAAGGCTACAAACGTCCACTTATAAGATGAGTAAGCTCTGGGGATCTAGCGCACAGCGTGGAGACTACAGTTAACAATACTGTGCGAGGTACTTGAAAGTTGCCTAGAGAGTAGACCTTAGAAGTTCTCACCACAAAACAGAAATAGTAGTTATATGATGTGACGCCACGGTGGTAATCATTTTGCAATATGTAAGCGTGTTAGATCTGTGCCTTGCACACCTTACACGTCGTTACATGTCAGTTGTATCTCAATAAAGCTGGGGGGAAGGTATTTGTAAACCTGGTCAACTCATGTGAGAAACATCAAGATTTTGCATCTTCTAAAAATAAGATTTTAAGATTGCCCATATCCTATTTTTAAGAAATAATTCACGGATTTCCTCCTCTCTGCTCTCAGGCTTGCCAGAATGAAATGGTGTGAGGTCAGAAAGTGAGCTGGAGACCCCTTTCTGGGAATGATGTTTTCTGTCTGTCTGTTTTGTTTCCCTTTGAGCATCAGAGGGGCATGTTGGCAATGCTGAAACTTCTGTGGGGCCAAGACCGGGAACAGGGAGGTACCACTTATTTTGTAGTATTTAGTACAGCTCACCTTATGTCAAATGAATCCTGATCGCCAAGACGCACAGCAGGTAAACAAAGGGGAACATGGACCCCGTGCAAGGAACTCACTGCTCCCAAAGGGACACATACTATATAGTCAACAGACATGACAGCGAGACGTGTCTCTCACGGCCTCAGAGCTGCATCAATGTTTACAGAGAAGGAGACCCATCCTGGGGATTTGGGTCGATGGCCGACCGTGTGACAGATGCCACAGGTGGAGCTTGGGTTTAATACATGTGCCTCATTCAGTGGGTGACAAATGTGCTGCTCTCTGCAAAACATTTTTTTTTTCCCCTATGAAACATTTTAACCCAGGAGCGCAGTGGGAACCGTGTGTGAACGTTAATGGCTTAGAAAATTAAAAACCATAAATAGATTTAGAAATTACATTTCATAAAGAGTACATGCACAGTAACAATGGCATTAAGCAAATGAACAGATGTGTATCCGCGGCAAAAGATGCTGAGAGTGTTTCATTAGCGGGTGGGTATTTGTCATAAAGGTTTTTTTTTTTGAATTGATTCAAACTATTTGTTAACTAAATGAAGGTAGGTTTGTGCGTTTGTGGATGTGGGAAATGTCTGTCACCCGTGTGCTGCCCAGAAAGCCCTTCCTCCCATCCTGGGGTTCTGGCTTAGCGCTGGAGAGATGCTCAGTCTCTAGAGGAGGGACTTCTAACCAAGGTCAGGGTGCACGTACAGTCTGTCACCCCCAGATGAGCGTCAGGTGGACGCCTCCGTGCTCGGTTCTCATCAAAATGGGGCAACTGTGACTGGTCAGACCAACGCGGCTCTCCTGTCTTTCTCTCAAGAGGACGTGGAAAGAAGGGAAGGCTTTTGCAGGATGTGGCAGGCATTCCTTCTCCTTCCCATTCAGGAGGTGAGGAGAGGAGCGGAAGCGGCCCTGAGCTCCAGGTGGCAAACCCGCCCCGCCCCAGGGACCCGCCTGCCTGACGTCCTCCAAGGCGAGCCCCGGCTGACAGGGGTCTAGTTTGCTCTGAAGGACATAAGGAGCCCGCTTCTTGTCCCTCTCCCTGCCCCCACCCCTGTGATACCCCTTGTCCCTGTTCAGTTCCCAGCCCGTTGGCAGGCCAGCAAGGGCCCAGACCCCTGAGCCGTGAGGGCCGAACGCCCAGTGTGGACGCCCCGCGAGCCGGGGACAAACCTTCGCCTCTCGGTGTCTCCTTCAGCTGTCACTTGGGGACGACAATGGCGCCCATCCCCAGGGCTCCGTGGGGAGATTTGTGAGGATGCGTGGCCATATGAGGAGCGCGGGCGAGGTGCCTGGTTTACAGCAGGTGCTAGGTAAGTGTGTGCTGATACCCAGCATTCCTGGTATCAATGCCTAATATTTAATATTTTGCCTAGATTATCTTTTATCTTGATTTTTCCATCTTTTTCCTCATCCACACTTGGTTGCTTTTTTCCCACCATCTTTTCTGTGATTTCTTTAAAAATTTTAGGCCATTCTTTATCATTTTCCTTCAAGGGAGATTTCATCTGGAGCCAGGGCCCCTCTTCCTATCCTTTACAGACCACCTGTATGAAGACTTAGGGATACTTTTTTTTTTGTCCTTGCATTTACTCTGTAAACATTCACTTTTTAAAAAAATAAGCCTTCTTGGAAAGATGGGATTGTACCCCATTTCTTTCAAAATTATGGTTTTGTTGCTCTAGCAGCAGCAGACTGAGTTTTGGTTGAATGAGTGGTCATCACTGAAATAACAGATCAGTCAAGCCCGTCTCTCCATCACGTCTGTAACAAAACTGCAGGTAGCAGGTGTGGTTCTGGTGTGAAGTGTGGTACCCTCAGCCCACGTTACGTACCCGACACTTGGCGTGCACCCCACTCACAGGGTCACATGGCACGATGCAGCCGTGAATCCGAGCCTGGCGGTCCGCCATCTCTTGGGCAGTGTGGACGGTGCCCGCGTTGGTCTCCTGGGCCCAGCTGCAGTGCGAGCTGACCTGTGGCCCGTGGTCGGGGGCGGCCCCAGCACTTCGGAGCCCGCGGGGATGGGCAAATGGAAGCATTGGCTTCCCTCGTCACCCTTGGTGCACTTGCTTGTTAGAGAAAAAACTCTGTTAAAGCCTTTCCAAGGCCAGCTTCTCCGTGGCTTCGAGGTTTAGGCTCAAGGGATGCTGGTGGTGTACTGGGGAGCCTTCGTGGTCCTGTTCCCACTGCACGACCTGCCCCAGACTCAGGCGGGCCCTCAGCTGAGCGGCTGTCGGTTCCCCTTCGGACGGAAGTGGCACCATAATCATACCCTTGGAGGCATCCCTGCCCAGCCTTACAAACACTTCTGAGTGCTGAGTTAAAGGAACATGGAGAGCTGTCCCCCCAGCCAGCGGCCCCGGGTTCCGGGCCCCGCGAAACCTCTAGATGGCGCTCGGAGAACAGGCATGGACTGCCGCCTCCTTCCCAGATCCATCTTTTTGATGCAAACACATCGCTTAGTGAATGGAAGATTATTAAAGGCATTACACTTACCCAGTGACAAGGACAGGTCTGGCAAATTACTGTTTCCAGGAAATGGCAGGTCATTTTGAAGGCAATGATACAGCCTCTTAATCTTCACATGATACCCATGAGAAGGAATAAAACACACCTAGTGAGATATTACAAGGCTCTTGTTACATCAGTGAAGTCATCAAAATATGTGATCTATCTATACATTAAGTTTGGGGTATGAATTTTAAATATTCCATGTTTCAAAGAGGTGTGTCAAACGCAGCCGGCTCGCTCATTTGTCAAAGCAGTAAATTACACAGCATTGAAATTTTTCACATTAAGCGTCTGATCCTGCAGAACCATCAGTCGGGGACAGAGGTGGTCAATCAGAGGAGTTTCTGGATCTTCAGGGAACTGTGCTCCCCCAGGTGACCTTGGGTGTCCTTGGGTATTTTCTCAGTGGTCATTCTGCGCCTTGATTTTTTTTTTTTTTTAAAGATTTTATTTATTTATTTGAGAGAGAATGAGAGAGAGAGAGCATGAGAGGGGGGAGGGTCAGAGGGAGAAGCAGACTCCCCGCCGAGCAGGGAGCCTGATGCGGGACTCGATCCTGGGACTCCAGGATCATGACCTGAACCGAAGGCAGTCGCTTAACCAACTGAGCCACCCAGGCGCCCATGCGCCTTGATTTTTAAAGACATCTTCATAAGGGTATTTGGGAGAAGAAGATTTGGGAGGCATCAGGGAGTCCTGTCACCCTGTCTTTTATGGTGAACAAACACGGTTAACCGTGTGGTTTCTATTTCTTTCACATTTTAATTGCCCCTTGGTGGTACAGCTAAGTAATGGGAAGAAAGAAGACGTGGAAAGTGTCATTTTTCACTGGCTCAAAAATGGATTGACTCCATTTAAACATCATTTCACCTGTGGCACTGTGATGACGCTTTGTAAGCAATGGGAACATATGGAGGAGATACGTGAAAAGAGCACATGACAAATTACAGTGGGGACTGACAATCCCCAGGGGATTCAGCTCTGTGGCACCAGGAGCCCCTCCCACTCGCCCCCCGGCCTCCTCCTGTCATCCCTGCTTTCTGTGTCTCCTGCATCACTATCTCATTCACGATGTTAGTCCTCTTCCCCAGGACCACAGACATTTCTTTCATTTCTCTTCGTGTATTCCCATCAAGAAAAGGTTAATGCAGAGTACAGCGGGGGAACAGAGAATGTGGCTCTCGCCGTGGCTCTGGGACATACTAGCTTGCACAGTCCCGTCTCTTTCTGTGCCTTGGTCTCCTCTTC
>NC_138370.1:1065858-1102380 GCF_054177405.1 Leptonychotes weddellii
GGATCATGACCTGAGCCGAAGGCAGACGCTTAACGACTGAGCCACCCAGGCGCCCAAAAGAGGTTTTTTCTACAGTGAGTATATTACAACTGTTACGATATTGCAATTAGGGGTAGATTTTCCCAATGCAAATAATAAATTTTCCCAATTTATTTTACTTGCATTATATAAAGTGGGGAGAATTGATTCTTTTTAACTCACATTATGATGCCATTTTGAGAATCAGAAAAGGTGATGTTGACTTACCTCTACAGCTGCCAAGTTCCACTTGTGAAATATTGCATAGGTAACTTTTAGCCCTTTTCCCAAAGCTATGGAGAGTTTCAGATAAAAGGCCCGTGCGTTTGGAATTTCTGTAACCCGTGAAGTGAAAACCCGCACAATCGTGGACCAGGCCTTCCAGTGGCTGGTGGTGTCTGGACTTTCGTGTCTCCCGGGCACTGGGGAGTCCTGGCCTCTGACTTTTCCTGAGCCCACATGCACGTTGCAAAGCCAATTTGAGAACGCTCCAGCGACACCCCGAAACAGAAAAACCTGCGGTGCTTTTCATGAGCCAGAGATGACACGCCCCACGCAATGGTACTCGTCCAATACTACTGATCTTATGATTTATGCGATGGCATTACCTGTGTTTTGTGCGAGGCCAGTATTACTTCATTCTGATGAACGTGCGAATGATTATCTAGATTTCTGCATGCTCACCGTAATCAGTCCTCCTAAGCCATCTTCAAAAAAATAGGTGCTTAGTTTTCTAATGTTTGGGAAACGAACAGGGAGAGTTGCAGCAATGGAGTGTCTCCTTGGGTAGGCGTGTGTGCGCGCAGACCAGAGTCAAGAGACGGTGTCCTTAGTTTCAGTGTCTCTTTGCGTTTCGGTTCCTGAGAATTGTTTGTGTCGGCAGCGGTCCTTGGAAGTACCACGTGGAATGGCGTAATCCCATTTCTTCCTATGAGTGAAATACGCGTGCTTCCTAACCATTTCTCTGCTCTTGGGCATTTGGATTACTCTTGATGTTTTATAACACACAGTGCTGAAGTGAGGTGCCTTTGGTCACAAATTTCTGTACGCCGCCTTACAATCCCTCTGCTTTCTTACCGATCTGTTGCACTCTGTCCACGTGCATGGTATCCGGAGCATAGCGTGTTCACGGGTGCCAGGTACATGCACACGTGTGACCTCATAGAGACACAGGCAAACGTGCGTGCATCTTACCGGTTTTCCGTTCATTTTGTTTATGGTGTTTCCATGGGTTTAAACTCTTGTAGGGGAAGTTTTTAGCCCTTCATTTCCTGTACTCCTCCTCCCCGGAACCCGCGGTGCAGGGAAGGAAGGCTGGCTCCCAGGGCCCGCGAGAGCAGAGCTGGGCTTCGTGCCCGGGCTGTGGGCACACAGGCCTCGTGCTCCCCGTGCCTGTCCCTTCCGCGTTGTTACCGGCCCCGAGCGAGCTAATTCACGGGAAAGAGCCCACACGGGACGAGGCTCTTAGTAAATTCTCCCGGCTCAGGTGTGATAAACGAGGAGCCTCCAATGTCAAGGATGCTGTGATGCCACGTAGTATTTCCACGATTAGGAAGCACGATTTCAGAGCTTTGTAGATTTTGGAGGCACTCTCGCAGCTCAGGATTTCTACACTTTTTACAAATCAATTAGGAGGCACTTATTTAATCTGAGATTAGTCAATACATTGATCAATTACGAAAATGAAAACATTCCCAGTGTGCATTTTGGATAAAGATTTTATGACCGTGAAGCACTATGTTCGCGCCCTCTGGACGTCTGGCACCGCGCAGGCCGCTCCGGCTTCATTTTCACTGTTTTCTAAGCAGATCAATTAGAAGGCATGATTTCATGTGAGATTAAGTTGATCAATTATGGAAATTAAAGCATTCCCAATGTGTTTCCTAGATTAAAAAATTTAAGCAACAGAAAGCATTAATCTTCATTTTTCCTTTATGTATTTATTTTTTTATTTTTATTTATTTTTTTTAGTCCTGACGCCCTTGCACGTTGTGATTAAGACACAGCAAATCCACGCAGACGTGCGGCTTACGGGGAGCTGATCTGTCGTCGGGTAGTCCTTTCCAGTGAAGCGTAAAGAAGCCAGACCTAAAAACTGTGCCTCCTCATTAGAGCCTATTGAAGAAGTTAAGAACAATCGTACAGAGAGAAGACGCATCAAAGGACCACGCACTCCCTCCCTCCGCACTGCATCTCCGGTGGCTCCTTGTCATCCATGCGGAGTCTCGGGCGAGGCCCTTGATCTCCGCTGTTACGTGCTTGGCTTTGAAAGCAAAACATGTTCTACGTTGACTCACAGATTCCTGGACAACCCAGTTCTTTCAGGGGAGGAGCAGAGAGTGGGGGACGGGGGAGGTGACGCTCTTACCTGCCCCCAGGGATGCTTGGGCACAGTGCGGACTTCGCTGCACCCGAGTCTGGCTTTTCTTTTCTTTTTTTTTTTTTTAATAAAACTTGAGGTTTTCTTCTCTCAGCTGCTGGCGCTGGTGCTGATAAGCAGCGCAGGTGTTTGGTTGATCCTTCTCAATCCTCACTGATCCCCAGGGAAGCAGGGCAGTGCTGGGCACATGCAAAGCACCCTGAAAGGTGTCCTGTGGGTTCCTAAGTGCGCTGACGGTCTCGGTCCCTTCAGGCGGCTGTGACAGAAACCGCACACTTTTTTTCTCCCAGTCTGGAGGCGGTGGTCCCGGGGCCTCGGGCAGACTCCGTGTCTGCTGAGAACTGCTTCCTGGCCCACCTTCCCTCCGTGTCCTCACCCGGAGGATGGACCCAGAGCTCTCTGGGGCCTCTCTCACAAGGGCAGGAACCCCCTCACGGGGGCGCCATCCTCATGACCTCAGCACCCCTCTGAGCACCCCCTTCGGATACTGTCATCCTGCGTGGTTAAGATTGCAGCCCATGAATTTTGGGAGTCCCTGCTGTAAGTAGCTCGGCGTGTTTATCTGGCCTTCGTGGCTGTGCTCATGAGGCGGGAGAAGCGGCCGTGCCCAGTGAGACAGCAGGGTGGGCATCTTCCCACTCCCTTGATGGGAGAGCATCCGGGGTTTTCTCTATGTCGTTGTACATGCTTCATCTCCTAAACTTGAGCAGCTGAACTAGCTGTGCCGTTTGGAGCTCTCTTTTGTGCAGTTCGGAGCTCTCTCCAGCTTCAGCGGGAGGCGCTGAGTGACAGAGCCTCTAAAATTCTGTTCTCACTTGTATCTGCAGAAGAAATGCAGGGGGCCGGGCGTTAGGGAAGGAATGCGGGGGTGGGCATTAGGGACGAGAGGCGGAAGTGACTGCATGGGTTGTCAGCTAGGACTCCTGTCACCTGCAGGGAGCACGCAGGTCCCGGGGCCAGGCAGCCCTGGGAGGGAGGAGTGAGGGGGCTGGAGTCTGCAGAGCTCAGCTCCTGGAGACACTGCCCCTCAACCTGGGGACACATGGGCTGCCCTCTGGAAAGGGCTCTGCGCTGGGCGGGTGGGAAGAGGGAAAATCTCCTTCTCTACATTCCTTCTAGATCTGAGGTGACTGACGAGCTGTCATCTTGCTGGGTCATGAAATACACAAACACACACGTTGCAAACTAGTTGGGGTTCTGTGTACTAGTCTATTCAACTTATATCTTCTCTCTCTTTAAAAAAGATTGTAGTTTTCAGGGCAGTTTTTGGTTTTCAGTGATATCGAGGGGAAGGTGCAGAGTTCCCTGTACCCCCAGCCTGCACATGCACGGCTCTCCCCCACCGACATCCCAGCCGATGGTGTATTTGTTAGAGTCGCTGGCCCCGCGCTACACGTCACCATCACCCCGAGTCCATGCATGGCATCAGGGTCCCTCTGGCTGCTGGGCGCTCTGTGGCTTTGGACAGATACACAATCACCCTCTTTCTGCAGGACTCAGTTACACACTTAGCTCTTCAGAACCATACCTGTGTCTTCGGGCCTCATGCAGGTGGCCCCTGCGTGTGTGGAGGGCTCCCTGATGCTCCTGCTGTGGGAGAGGGGCTGGGGTCCCGTCCCATCCCGCGGGGGAGTGGCTGCTCAGGCCGACCTTGGCATGTGGACAGGTGGTCCTGTCACAGGAAGGGCTGTCCATGGGCTCCGCCTTCTGCGGCCTCCTCTTTGTCCTGCCCTGTGTTCTCGGGCGAGGGGGAGGCATGAGGAAGGGAGCGGCGGGCCTCCCCGGACCTCACAGAGATGCCGCCTTGCGGAGACACAGGTAAAGGAAAGCAGCTGTTCTCTTATTCAGGGCGCTCTGAGGCTCATGCGATCTTCCTACACCAAGCACCTCTCCGGTCCTCTGTGGGCACTTGCTGGGGTCCCGTAATGTACTGTGACACTGATTACCCGGAGGTGGCACAGACCCACCGGGTAGGGGCTCAGCCCCACGAGACTGCCCCACGTCATCTCAGGAGCCACCTGCAGGTCCAAGACTCCTGCACTTCCTACCAATGGGCAGTAGGTCGGGGTTGCCACGACCACCTCCTGGGGTTTCATAATTTGCTACAACAGCTCACAGAACTTAGGGAAACACTTACCTTTGTGGCTTATTATAAAGGATACAGCGGAGGAGCCCCCAGGTGGAAGGGATGCACAGGACGCGGGGGGCGGGGGCAGTTTCTTTGCCCTCTCTGGGCGCGCCCCCCACCCAGCACTGCGTGTACACCAGCCCCGAAGCTCCCCAGATCTCCCTTTGGAGCCCCAGGCTTGCTCCTCTGGCCACCAGCCCCCATCCTGAAAATCTCCGGGGCCCAGCAATCACCTCGTTAGCATCAACTCAGGTGTGGTTGAAGTGGGCTTGCTGTGAATAAGGCAGACGCCCCTCTCACCCGCACTGGGGAAGGCTAAGGACTCAGGGGTTCCGTGCCAGGAACTGGGTTGAAGACCTCATACACATTTCTAGTTCTATCACACAGGGCAAGGCGAAGAATGCTCAGCGTGTAAACACACCCACCTTTAAATAGGCAAAACCACCACTTGAACCGGAGGAGTCTGATGCCTCTAGTTGCTGAGTTTCCAGTGTGCGTTCCCTTCATCCCCAGGAGGAAGGTGGGCCAGGGAGCACACCTCACTTACCTGTGTGTGGGCACTTCTATTTACCATGTTGTTGGTGCCATCCCCTGACGGGCAAGACGGAAACTCCGTCTGTTCCTGGAATCAGTCTCCTGGTCCCTGAACACGCTGAGCCATTTGTCTCAGGATAACTGAGAATTTGAGAACTCTGGGAAGCTCAGGCCAATGCATGCTTGTTTTGTTGAAGAAGAACACACATATGAGAAAGTGTCCTTTAGCCGACACCCTCCTGCAGAGCTCTGAGGGGTTCCGGGGAGGCGCAAACATGCGTCCTGATCCCGTGGTCTCTGTGGTCTGATGGAGAACAGCACGTCCTGATGTGGTGGTTCAAATGAAGTGATACAGGAGACCTTTCTGGATGGGTCAATTTAATACTAATATTCTATGTTCAGTTTGTGTTATTTTTAGCTTTTTGAATCTCACACAACCTTATGCAAGAAAGGGTTCATGGTCACCATTTATGGATGACAGATGGGGGCCCACGTCTGCAAACTCCAGGCTTCCTGTCCCCCTTACAACAGCCCCTCGGCTTGTAGACGGGGAGCAGGAATCCAGTGGGGTTCTGCAGGAGGACCTGTAGACAAACCTGGGTTTGCCAAGCACGACCACGGGTGTAGACCGTGCAAGACTAGGATGCATTTCTTCCGTGATGGGAAGCCTCCATCAGTGACAGTTTCTGGCTGACTTCAGACACAGGGGTGAGCTTGGATGGAGCATGGGGGCTGTAGGGAAGTAGACCAGGATTCCCCTGTGTAGGAGGGATGAAAACACCAGCTTCTTTATGTCCCCCAGACAATAATGTCACTTCTGTTTTAAAACTATTTTACTATCTTTAAATGAGTCAGTTTATGCATATAAATGTTCCTAGTTCACTTTTCATTATTCATAAATTCATAGGCTATGTAAGTGGGCGAGGGTCTTACAGACTGTAAGGGTAACTCGTTGGACACCTGCATTTTGTCTGTTCCTCTTTTCTTTTTTTTCAGTTTTTTTAAAAATTTTTTTATTAACATATAATGTATTATTTGTTTCAGGGGTACAGGTCTGTGATTCATCAGTCTTATACGATTCACAGCGCTCACCATTGCACATACCCTCCCCAGTGTCCATCACCCAGCCACCCCATCCTTCCCACCCTCCTCCTCTTTTCTTTCTCCCTCTTTCTACTGGAGGGAAGTACCTCTTGTTTGTTCCCTGATTCTGGATTGGGCAGTCAAGCACTTGGTCTGTGCCCCAGGAGGCCGGCTGGCATGCCATATCTGTGTGCGTTGTGTGACTAGGACAGGGTCCCACAGAGAGGCCCATCAGAGTCATTTTACTCTGACTGATAGGGCAATAAGAGGAAGAGGATGGCCACAGCCTGAGGTTGAGTGTTAAAGACCACATCCAGGAGACACCAAAAATCTCACTGATATCCTTAGAGGGGGTGTTTAACCCCTGGGAAAATAACACAGTATTTTTTTCTTTTTTTAAGATTTTATTTATTTATTTGACAGAGAAAGGCACAGCGAGAGAGGGAACACAAGCAGGGGGAGTGGGAGAGGGAGAAGCAGGCTTCCCGCGGAGCAGGGAGCCCGATGCGGGACTCGATCCCAGGACCCTGGGATCATGACCTGAGCCGAAGGCAGACGCTTAACTGACTGAGTCACCGAGGTGCCCCTAACACAGTGTTGCAAGGTCAATGTTCTACTTACTGTTGGTGGGTGACCACAGAGCCCAGTTTCTGAGACTTTAAATGCAGGATGGTAGTCATACATTAAAGTAATTCAGGATAATTTTTCAGGTACAAGCAGAGTCCAGAGTCAGAGATACAGACCATCTTGGTTCACCAAGTTCTCTGACATATGGAACCATGCATTGTTATATGGTTCCTTTGAGGTGGGGACAATCGGGTCCCTAGCATATTAAGTGTTATTGGATAGGTTGTAAATGAATCTCGTCCTTAATTTGTGCTTTTAATGTTTCTTTAGTTAGAGTGTAAATGCATTCTGCTTTCTCTTGGGGTCTTCCCTGAGACCAGGAAAATTGCTTGCTTTCAATTCTCTGATAGCTGAGTTTTTCCCCATAATGAACTAACAAATATCTTCATTAGCGCTTCTCATTTCCGGTTCTAGTTTGCTCAGAATTAGGCAATGTAATGCTTCTAAGGATGCTCTTTCTAAGAGTCTAAATAGAGACACACAGGAATCAAATTCTCATTTCCCCATAGATTATCTGATTATATAGGAACAAATGCAGCCAACTCTCAATTATCCATGCTAATGGGGGCAGGGATGGCTTGAGAAAATGAAATCCATGGAGCTCAGAACTCTTCTTCCCCCATTATTTCAACCTTTCCACCCAGCAAACATTTGACAGGCACCACTAACAAGCAGCAAACAAGAGGAGGTTCATACTCCGTCTTCTCTCCATCCTTTCAAACTTGGGCTAATGAGTGCCCAAACCACAAATGGAAGGAAGAGAGGAATCGAGATGCGTGGATAATCCCCCCACCTGGAGCATCCCATCCTGTAGTAGTTGCTATCTTATGGTACTCACACGTTGGATTGAAAATCTATTAGAAGATTTTCTCCTAAAGGGCTGAGATTGAAGTGGTGTAGCGATAAGGAGAGAATCTGCTTATTATTATTCTTCCTCCTGGGGAATCTCCCTTATTACATGGCAAACGCGTCGTACAAAACTGGTCCCATCCCAATACCACCGAATCTTAACTTCGTGTAATGTAACTACCCGTTTGGTCTGGTGGTGAGATTTTTACCGGATTTCCCTTTCAAATAATATTTCTAAGGCCTATGCTTCCAGGATATTTTAGTGTATACTGTTTTTCCTTTTCAGATATGATACCAAGACATACTTTATTCTCAAAATGTTATGTTTTCACTCTTGGCCTTTTGCTGTACGTCTATATGAGCATTGTGTTAACACTTTTATTTCTCCCATTGCAAGTTCAAGTAGGATTATCTTTGGGTTGAAGCCTCACACTTGGAAGTGGTAGCTGCTTCATTATGTTTAAATTTAAATTTCCTTATTCTATGATTGGCATGGTAAGTGGAGAGAGAGAGACAGAGAGGGAAAGAGAGAAGGGCAGTCAAAGTCATCAAAAGCTACAAAAAGGAAGAAAACAAATTCCAAGAAAGAAATCGGAGGCTCTTGTTGAACTTCTGAATGCAGAAGCCAATGACATTTTGTGTGGTTATTACCTTAAACATCTACTGAGCACTTCATCCACCTGCTGGGAGCTCTACTGTGTTACTTGCATGTATTACCCTCTCTCAGATTTGCAGCATTCCAATAAGTCCACTCCATTTTAATCCCCACTTTTATTGATGAGGAAGCTGAAGTGTTGAGAGCTTAAGCTGCTTGCCTGAGACCTCGTAGGCAGGACGCTCAGGAATCTGTCTCCCAAATAAGGGCTCTTACCCACTATTACTTTTTCCTTTCATATTCCAGTGTCATGAGAAATACAGAAACCTTGAGGGTGAAACCAGATTTTTAAAAAATGACTTAAAATGCATCTTTCCACATAGAGCAGACCGAGACATGTCGATAGAAGATGAATCAGGTGAGAGGATGAAGATGAAGACAGCGGGAGAGGGGAGCGTTCTTAAAAAGCTCCTGAAGAAGGAAGACAGATGCTTCTCCACGCCCGTGAGAATGGCTACCATGCAGAGTACGGACCGGGGACCCTCATCACTGCTGGCGGGAACGCAGCATGGAGTGACAACTTCGCACACAGCGTAACAGCGTCTTGAAGAACTGAACATACTCTACCGTTTGACCCCAGAAGCACGCTCCTCGGTATTTAACCAAGGGAGCTGAAAACTCATGTCCACACTAAAACCTCTATAGGACATTTACAGTAGCTTTATTTGTAATTGCAAAAACCTGAAAGCCACCAAGATGTCCTTCAGTAGGTGATGGATAAATAAACTCTGGTCCATCCAGACAGTGGAATAGTATTCAGCACCAAAAATAAATGAGCTATCAAGGCATGAAAAGACAGGGAAGAGACTTACATGCACATCACTAAGTGAAAGAAGCCAGTCTGTGAAGCTACGTGGTGTATGATCTGAACTCTGTGACCTTCTGGAAAAGGCAAGCCTATGGAGACAGTGACTGGGAAGGGATGAACAGGTGCAGCACAGAGCAGTTTTAGGGCAGAGAAATACTGTAGGACATCACAGTGATGGACACATGACATTCTATTTTTACCCAAACCTATAGAACGAACAACACCAAGAGTGACCCTGATGTAGACAGTGGACTCTGGGTGATGACAATGTGTCCATGGGGGTTCATCAGTAGTGACAAATGACCTGTCCGGTGGGGATGCTGGTGGAGGGGGGAGGCTGTGTGTGTGGGGCATAGAGGGGGGCTAAGGGAAGTCTCTGCCTTCCTCTCAATTTTATTGTAAACCTAAAACTGCCCTAAAAAATAAAGCTTAAAAAAGCTTTAAAAATGGGGGTGAGGTGGTGGCCACTTCAAGCATGAAAAGATGTGGAACATTTTGAGGTGGATGACAAAGAAGTTGGGGACACCTTAATGCCTCCTGGCCCCAGAAGAGAGGTGAGAATATTTGCCTCTGAGCATCTTTTCAAGTAGGAAAGGGCCTTTTTTGGTGATCACTATTGCTACAAGATAGTTGTAGTTGACTTTAAAATATGTTAATATATTACCTTGACAAAATTAAAATGAACTCTAAGGGAAGAGATGCACTAACTCACTTTTGGCTAAAGGGGTGACTATGGAAGCATATCTTGGAGACTGATTCAGTTATTTAAGTTTCTGTGGGCAGAGACCTCGAAGAGAATGGCTGGGTTCTCCGCTACCAGGAAGAGAGCAAACAGTGAAGGGGGTTTGAGGAACTGAGGGCTTGTCTGCTCCGCCATGACTGGGTGAGGTGTGCGTAGATGGGCAGCTTGTCCATGGGGCCCACAGGTGACCGGTCCCTGGTCACACCGCCTCTTTCCTCCACCAGGAGGCCAAGCAGTTGCCGCTTTGCGTCTTCCTCTCTAACCCCAGAACCTCTGGCAGGGAGCTGATCACCCATGCATGTTTTATGAGATATGGACACATCTGATTTTTTTTTTTTTTGGCAGAGAAATGATTTAGTTCAAATTAGAATATCCATAAAGAACTTTCCTCTGCTGTTTTTCAAAGAGAAGCATTGCTCTTATGTTCCTTTCTGCTTCTGATCACGTGAGCTGTTTGCAGGTGGGAGTTTCACGCTGCTAATGTGACTAAGCCCATGGATCTCCTTGGAAATGAAAAGGTTTGTTAACCAGGCAAAGGTTCCCCAGGGTGTCAAGCCAGAGTCTGAGCAGAGGGGCGTTCTAAGCTGCCACACGGTGAATTCAGAGGGGGAAGCCTGGTTTTCTGTCCAGGGGCTGATCATCGGGGACAACGAGGCTGAGGTCACAGGGAAGGGATTTATTTTTTCTCTGTGTGCACATGCACTATATAATCGGATAGCATCTCTGTCCCCAGCCAGGTCCCTGTATCTCCAGAGCTGATGTCTCTCATGAGCTCCAAAAAGCCTTCTTTCAGCTTCCTGGGTACATCCCCACATGCTCCTTCCAAATGCTGGGCTTTGCTCTGATTGCTCCAGCATCAGAGGCCTCAGGAAAGAATCATCAAGGTCAGTCCCACAAGCCTCATTCCGAAGTGCCTGCTGTCTCAAATATCTAGGGATTTGCCTGTACTTCGCCCTTCTAAGACCCATTCATACTGCTTACCTGAGTGCCTCCCTTCTGATACTATCTCCCCAAAGAATTTAAATGTGGCCATAACACCTACTTGAATATTTATACATAGACTTTCCCATCTTCCAATTTCTTTTCTAAGATTCTTGCATCCCACGAAGTCGCTTTATTAGCTCTGTGTTACTCAGCTTTCTTCCTTCTTTATTGGGGTCGGTAAATCCTGTTTGCCTTGGCTACTTGACTCATTCCCTCTGCAAATGCACGCTTACTTTTTATGTCCCCCTTTGCTTCACTTTCCCATACCTTCCCTTATCATCATGGAATCTGATTCAGGCATTTTTTAAGGTTGAACAAAAGGATTGGAGTATTTGGAATAAAGTGCACCGGGTAGGGGTGAGGGAGGCAGGCACCTTGTGAGCAGCAACTCCGTCTGCCTGGGCTTCGAGTCAGAAACCAGGTCACGCTGGGTGGCCGCCGGCAGCGCACAGGGCAGAACCTCCAATCAGGGCTCACGGGTCCGTTAGGTGCAGGCGAAGCCCCCGTTCCAGCTCCCCCTCAGAGCTCCTGGGTGCCACGTGTCCATCCTGGGGACACTGCCTTCCGTGCTTTGGGAAGGTAGTTTTCCTCTGTGTGGAAGCCAGTTTCTTCGCCTGTAAATAGATTAATTATATCTTCCTCTGCGGGTGTTTGAGGAGATTCAAGTTAATCAAATCTAAGAATGTGCAGGGAGGGTCTACGAGAACATCATTATAAAATCTCAGTAAATCAAGTCTGTCTCCTCCCTCAGACAGGCAATGTGTTGCCTCACCAGCATGGGGTAAACTCTTGCCCTAATACTTCGAGGGGAAATTTAGGAATAACAACATGCTTGAGCAATGGTGCTGGAAATGAATGGTTTTTGTCTTCAAGTCCTGTTGCTTGGTTAGAAGTAAGAATTTCGGGGGCCTCCCCCACAAGAAGGCAGGTTTATAGTCCAAGTTAGCGCTCCGGCTGGAGCGTCCTTTGAAGGAGTCCAGTGCATCCTGCCCCTTCCCAGGACCGTGGGGACGCGGCGATTCACTCCGGAGACAGGCACTGTGTCTGCAGCTGCAGTGCTCCCCCTGGGTTGCAGGTCTGCCTTCAGGGGCTCATCGCCCCCCTCCCCAGCAGGTCCCAGTCCATCAGCTCTGGCCCCGGGCCCTTCTGCCCGCAAGCCAGCCACGCCCCAGGGCACCTGCCGGGCACCTGCCAGCTCAGTCTGGACAGCTACCCCTGGGAGCCCTGGGGCTCTTGCCCGGACTCAGCCTCCACGTGACCAGCCCAGCGAGGCCTTGCTGAGCTCCTCGGCTCAACTTCTTAATAGTCCACGGTATCTAGGGATGTTCTGTAGAGTCTACTTACTTATCGTGTTTATTTATCCCCTGCATCCAAGAAGGCAGTGAGATCGCAGGCCCTTCTGAGTTCTTACTGGTGATTCTCAGTTGGGCTCTCCCAGGTCGGAGTGCCTGGGGGTCCCATGATCTAGCTCTGACTTTTCAGTATTTGAAATGCATTTTAATACTTGAGAACTGACCAAATGGTGGTATCATTACATCTACTTTATTTTCAAATTATATTGAAATAGCTATACGATGTGTGCTCTGCATGTGTTTTATTATTATGGCTGGGTAATGACCTAACTCCATTAGTCCATTACAACCCAGCGAAGGCGGACCTAACGGGTTCCTATTAAATAAATCATATATGTGCACATGTCAGTGCCGTATGTGTATTTATGTATATTTATACATTTCTTGTTAGAGAACAGGCTCCTACCTTTAAAACAGTTCCTGTTATTGAAGAAGAACCCATCAGTGCTTGGGAGACATGATCACATCTAGAGTTTAGGAGGCTGGTAATAGGAGAAGCAGCTGCTAGTGAGACTTTAGTACTTTGTAACAGCAACCCACCAGGATCCGACCTATCTTCCAAGAAAGTAAAACGAAACAATGTTGAAGAACAGGTAGCAGGTGGGTCCCTGAGGAGCCAAGCCCTGAGCCTGCACCCTGACTGTGCATGGGGCTGCACTCGGAGCTCTGGGGGCCCCACTGCCCTTGTCTTGTCCTCTCCTTCTCCCTCCTTCCCTTTGTTCCGCCAGACGCGTCACCGTAGTCATAGTGACTCTGTCCACAGAGCAATGTTCCTGTTCCAGAGCACTTTTGAACAAACACATCGGTCCTTAGAGAAACCAGGACAAGGCTGTGTTTTTGCAAGTGTGGGAACAGAGGTTGGAGACAGAGTGGTGCTTAGATGCGGTCATGAGCTCATCAGTTCTTGCTGCCAAAGGGGACGTGAGGGTCATTTATTCTCTAAGTGAAATGAGCTCTATTGCCTACAACCTCCCTGACGGATGTCAAACTCCAGCTTGGACAGCTACTGTTGGGAAACTCCTAATGTTTACAGCAGAATTAAAGTAGAATGGACTGTCCTATTTGGTTGAACAATTGTGTATCTGGCCACATTTCCCCCTTGAAATTACTAATGTTAGCTCTCACCTCTGGGCTCACTCAAGGTACACAGAACTCATTTTTCAGCTGGTGGCCCCTTTTAACGTTCGTGTGACTTCATTTTCCACTGTGCTTTCTCAAGGCAAACGGGCCTCACAGACTTCATCATGACCCATTTGACATTGTTTCTAGAGCCTTCCCTCGATGACCTGTGTTCGGAATGTTTTTCTGGTATAGCGACGTTTCTTTTCAAATATGGAATTTAGGTTAACCACAGCATCCTGCATGTTAACAAATCAGTTTGTGTAATAAGAACTACTATCCCTGAACGGGATGCAAAATTTCCAGCCTAAGTAGCAAATGGCTTTTAAGAAGCAATGAGATACTATTAACTCATAGAATTCTAAAGTCAACTTAAACACACAGTGTTTTCAAATGACCTACATGGTATGCACTTAGCAACAAAGACATCGATCACATTGTAAAAGGTTAGCACAAGAGTATATACCCGCTCTCTATCCCCCTCCTGCTACGGACTGAATTATGCCCCCGTAATTCCTATGCTGAGGTCGTAACCTCCAGTGTGACTGTATTTGGAACGCAGCCTTTGAGGAGGCAATGAAAGTTAAATGAGGTCTTGGAGTGGAGTCCTAATCCAATAGGACTGGTGTCCCTGGAAGAAGAGGAAGAGACACCAGGGATACACTTGCACAGAGTGAAGACCAGCTGAGGACACAGGGAGAGGCCACCAGGCACGCACCTAGGAGAGCGGCCTTAGGAGCAAACATGCCGGCAGACACCTTGCTCACAGATGTCCAGCTGGGAGATAATAAATGTCTGTCATTAAGCCTCCCCATCTGTGGTGCTCTGTGGTGGCCGTGAGCTGATCCACACGGTCCCCCTGTGGCACTTGACTATCTACACCTGGTGGGGCCAGCATCACGGTGACATAGAAATTAATCCTAACCAGAGACGTGACGGCTTTTCAAGACTGATAAGCAGGAACTATCAAGAATATACAGAACTTATCATCAACACTATGGGACTGAAGCATCCATAATTTAGGATTTTATTACATAGATATAAATTTGAACACTTGAACGAGTTATTGTCCGCATCCCTGGGGATGGTTGAAAGCGGCACCATTTTATATTGGGTCTTTGAAGTGACTCCTTAGCGGGCAGTCCCTCCTTCTTTCAGCAAGGGTCAGTGACTGGCTCCTAGACGTTGGCTTCCCTTCGGGTTCTGTGGAAAGAGTGGTGGGGAGGATCCCTGCTCTCAGGGGTGGAGCTCAACACGCAAGTGGTGGCGCTAAGGACCCAGGAAGAAACCGTTCCAAAGAAGCAGGTGTAAGCAGATGAGTCTGGAACCCTGTCCTCTAAGCCTCAGGGGGCTGCTCTGAGGCCCCCACGTTCCGGCTGGCAAGCAGTGGATGAACTCTGGATCCATGTGCTCTCTCTTAGGTCGGTTTGTGCCAGAAAACGTCCAGCTCAATGAGGCCAAAAGGCAGAATCCGCACAAGACTTCTGAATGGGACTGCTTCTGCAGCTAACACATCAAAGTGATGACGTGCGAGTTTATCCATTTTCTTGATTTCCTCATTGGTTTGTGTGCACGACCTCTTCGTGTAATGCCTTTGCTTTCTTACGGAGCAGAATTGACTGAATCAAGAACTCTCTGTGACCCGAAAGGAGAAGCCGAAAACAGGGCAGCAGCCTGGGTGGGGGGAGGGGGGGCTCCTGGGGGCGGCAGTCAGCTGGCTGTGCCCCAGCTGAGGGGTGCAGTCCTGGGCCCTGGTCCAGGCTGTCCTCAGACCTCCTCTATGCGTGTGTGACAGGGGCCCTGTGCTGAGATTCGGATGTTGGCTGGGGGCTGCAAACCTTATACTGGCTGTTCTGAAGACAAGAGGAAAGCTGACATCTAACTCGAGATTTAGGGACATTTGCGGAAAAGGACAGAAGTCATTTTAATATTCAAATGTCGTGCGCGGTCCACATGTGGGGAATGGACAGGTAGGAAAGGAATCTAAGGAGTTTCAGTAAGAGCGGACAGTGTGGTGGTTCAGCATCTGGTCCCGGGTGGTTGGTGGGTGTTGGGCTTTCTGCAGCGTTGACCCTCAGCATGCTGCCTGCAGAAGCCACAGCCCCGCACCGTGCCGTTCTGAGACCTCACCCGCGTCACCCAGGCCATCCTTCCGCTCCTGCGCCCTCCTGCCAGCAACAGGCTGCATTTTAAAGAACATTATTAAAAAACGAGACACCTAGTTAATTTCTTTTATATTCAGTGTTCCCCGATGCACATTTGGGAAGTAAACACGTCCTGAGGCAGGCATATTTTTGCACCTGTAAATCAGGTGGATGTCTTTGGAGATTATTAGTTCTGTTATGTGGCATTGTAGGTGGGAAGTAATTTGCTTCCTTTGTTGTTTTTGATCCATGTTTATCATCCTCTCCAAGTTGGAGTTATTTATCCAAGCAGTGCAAGTAAAGAACTGGGAGGAAGGCAGATTAAAATAAGAAGGATGTTCCCTGCTTTAGAAATGCAGCGCTGAGCAGGCGTATCTCATGAGATGAAGCCAAGCTGCACTGGCCTGGAGGAGGACGGATTAATTAAAACTCATGGCTAGGATGGGGAATTGAAAGTGTGTTTGTAAACTATTAAGCTTTCTTCCTTTTTAAAAAAAATAATTATTAGCAGGCAATGAGGCTGAAAGGACAAATGGGAAGTTTCTCCACGTCTTTATAAAAATAATCTTCATTTAGACAGAGCTGAAAACAAGTGTATGCTCTTGGGGGCGCCATGGGAGAGGAGTTGGCTTAAGTGTCAAAAGTGAATTTAGCCATATTTTTAGGATGGTGTGCTTGGTGACTAGAGACAAGATGGCAAAAAGCATCTGGCTGGAATAAAGAGAGGAGTCAGCATCTCTGATTCCAAGCTCTTCTGGTTCTGTGGCCTTACGTAGAGGTAGATAGCGGTTGCTAGCGAGCTATATGCCTGTGGGGTTCTTTTATAATTGACTAATTAATGCTCCTTTTACTTCTCCTTGCTAACACCGTTGGTTCCAATTTGCTGGTAAGATGGTGATTTAAGGAAACAATATTGGTACAACAATGGAGCATGCCAGGCACATGGTGGGGCTTGGCTCAGGACCCTCACCCCTGCCTGGGTTTAGACTTCTAGCCGTGTATGCATAAAAATCTAGTACTTTTTTGGGGGGGGGGTTGCCTCTGAAGTTTACGGATGAGTCCCAAGAAGGCAAAGCCCAGATGTGTCCATTTCTGAAGTCCCTATGTCTGACCCAAGGTAGATGCTCATTTTTGAATGACTTGTAATCAATTTCCAATCAATAGAAGGAAATCCAGATATATATATATATATATATATATATATATATATTACCATGCACAAGTCATGGTAAAGTAATAAAGTGCAATGATAAGAGTTTGAGCCGTAGAATTTGACGAACTGGGGATTTAATTCTGGATCTGTGGCTTGTTAACTCTGTGTCCTGGATCAAATTGCTTTAATCCCAGATCCCTCCTTCAGGAAATGGACAAATGACTATATCTTGCTTCTAAAGGCATAACCAGCTCACAACACTTGTCATGCTATATATTATATGTATTTATATATTATATGTATATGTATTCTCTTCCTCTGACCTACTAGTGTTTATGCCCCATGAGGGCAGGCACGGCACCTTCTGAGTTCACTCTTCTATCCCCTGCCCTTAGAACAGAGTCAGGACTATTAATTGAGTGAAAGACCCCATAAAGCTGAGGTGAGGGGTTTCACGACGTGGCTGGGGCATAGCAAGTCCTCACTCAATGGATGTGCGCGCTAGCCCTTCCTATTAGCCTTATTAATAGGTACTAGTCAGGATACTGAGGAGTACTAACATGAGATTTTGCTGCACAGAAACTTGAAAGTAGGTTAAATGCCTATAAGGTGTGAGTTAATAAATGCATAGGATTTGTTTATAATAAACATGAATTGCTTTTATGCAAATCAGAACTTGGGAAGTGTTTGAAAATAGTTTGCTCTCTTGAATCAGAGTTTAGTCATTGTTTTTGTTATGTATATGTTAACTGAATTGCTAAACAATCTTTCTGCATTGAAATTCATCAGCTATTTAAAGGAAAATTCTACTGATGGGCTCAATGCCTCCACTTTACGACCTCCTGATTCCAGTTTGAGCAGTATTCTAAATTAGAAAAAGAAGTACCTCTGAAACAAATAATACATTACATGCTAAAAAAAAAAAAAAAAAAAAGGAAGATAGTAGGAAGGGAGAAATGAAGGGGGGAAATCGGAGGGGGAGATGAACCACGAGAGACTATGGACTCTGAAAAACAAACTGAGGGTTCTAGAGGGGAGGGTGTTGGGGGGATGGGTTAGCCCGGTGATGGGTATTAAAGAGGGCACGTTCTGCATGGAGCACTGGGTGTTATACGCAAACAATGAATCGTGGAACACTATATCAAAAACTAATGATGTAATGTATGGTGATTAACATAACATAATAAAATAAAAAAAATAAACTAGAGAAAGAATTAGATTTTTCTTCTAGGTGACAAAGATGATTGACTCTCAGATTCTTTACCATTTCTGAATTCTTAGTAAGAAAACCCTGTCTCTTGGGCCACTTAAACTGTATTATAAACTATGGTTTTTGGAATTCAGGCACTAATTTCTGACGGCAGGAAGATGGTGACAAAGTGTCATTAGGAACGTGGATCATGACATCACCGAATCTTACACTAAATTTCAATGGAATTTTTGCATTTCACTCAGGTAGTTAAGCATCACCTAGCTGTTAAATGTTATCTTATAGGTCATTCAATCCCTTGAGTTTTAGCAGCAAGTTATTATTTTTACATTGTGCACTCTGGAAAAAATCTCTCTAGGGAACAATTGAAAGATAAGCACTATATTAATTATCTAGCTACTTAAGAATGACTTGATTATAATAACAATTTGCTAAATGATATATAAGGCATATTTCCTGTGTTTATTAAGGAATTACTCCAACAATATATAATAAAAGTAGCCTGTTTATATTTGAGCTGAACATCTTTGAGTGTTTATTTTTATGTGTTTTCTTTAATTTTTAAAAATTCATTTCCCTTTCTTAATTGGTCTTCTACAACCAGTTTTCCAGATTTCACATTAACCAGTGATGACTGAGTTATTTGCTTGATAAAGTAGGCAACTTCTTTAATATATCGAGGGCATGAAAGAGATGCCAGAGGTTTTATTTGGTTTTAATTATAAAATGTTCTACAGTACAAACTCACTTCCAGGCATGAATAATTTCTTTTTGAATACTCACACCTGGCTTGCCAAGAGGCCCATGTCTACTCAGGTGAGGACAAAGAGGAATTTTGGTGGTTTTCTAAAACAGCTGTGAAGTAGACATAATTCCTACCTCCAACTTCATTGTGACCAAATTCCTTGGTTTCTGTTATTGAAGAAAACCTGGAAGCTCCCCAAGGAGACTCTAGCCATGACTCTCATTTCATCTTCCCTTTGGTGGGGGTGGGAGCTCTCATTTCTGAGTGACCAGGGCCTCATGCTGCTGTTGACCCCTTTATAAGGTCTGGTCCAGGTGAGAAAAAAATCCCCATCTCTTTGTTTTCCTTTTGCAGGGCTGGGAAGGAGTTACAGGGAGAAGCAGGCTGTGTAGCCTCCACCCTGCATCTCCAGGGAACTGTCAGGGGTCTGCACCACCGAGGATGCATCTGCAGATGCTCTGTGGTCCTCTGTGCACAGACAGGCAGCGCCTGGGCCACAGGGATGGCTGAGGATAACAAAGAACAAGGTAGATTCCACAAGCCACTGCTGTGGACCAACGCACTGCTGATTCTAGGTGATGTAGTCTTAGTTCTTCATCTGTAAAGTTATAATTTTGTATTTATTCAGGACTTTTCAAAATCAACTCCAGTGAATCCTCATGGTTCTGAAGAGACCGCTGTGGGTCTGCCCTGGGTGGGTGGTGGTAGGAAGAATGGTCTGGCATCAAAGCCTGCTTCCTCGTAGTTACACTGGAATAATCCCAGATTTATCTCTTTAATGTTCAAGGTAAAATTTTATTTGAAGTGTACTCTGCTGCTAAGAAGAGAGAGAAAATCTGAAAAGTACCTTACAGCTCTACTCTATGAGTTAGATGTCCAGGGAGCTAATCTTTGGGCTTCTGCTCTTTCTGCCTTCCTACATAAGAAGAGAAGGCATGTCAGGTGTGGGGCCTTTCTCCCCGGAGCTTTGCCTGCTCTGGATCCAGAGAATAAAAGCACAGGCTATTAATTGTTGCCCATCTCACTTGTAAGCCCTACAAATTCAATAGGACTTCTAGAAGTCAACTTGAAAAATATTTTTAGACATGGTTTCATATTCTGTAGTATGAAATTTCTTATTCATATAAGAAGCAGTAACCTCTCCCAGTTTGTGAAATATGGGAAAAAAGGGCCTTCTCATCAAAAAGACGTTAGAATACCAGCATGCTGCCGAGACACAGGGGCACATCGTTCAAATGTGATGAAACTGTCTCCTCTCCCTCTCAGACTTTGTGGAAGGCATTAAAAGGTAAACATTTAATAAAGAAAGCAAGATTAGATTCCAGCAGGACAAGACCATTACTTTTAGTGAGATTCTTTGAAATGAAGAACGGCAGCTTAATTGGTTAAAAAAAAGATTAATAGGTAATTATTTGCTTAGGAACAAAAATAATCAAAATAAAAAGCACCTGTGGTTGCTCATCAGGAGCAGGAATCCAGAGACTTTCACATTAGACCTTGCCTCAAATGATGCTCATTTCATCCATGGTCTAAACACCAGGAGACCTGGCTTTGAGTCCTGGTGTTGTCTCTGCTCAGCTGTGAATGCAAGAACAGAGCCTCGGCTGTCGGGTCCTGAGTTAGCCCACCCACAGAACGGTGGCTTGGACCGAAGGATCCGTTACAGCTCCAGCATTTCAAGGATCTAGCATTCAGTAATGCCTCTTCTTTTCCTTTCTGAGATTTTAATCAGAAATGAATATGCATCGAAGGGACCCCGGTTCATGGCGCCCACATATTTATGTTGTATGAAGGGACAGAAATGTATTTTCAAGTCACCTTCTCAATGGTAATCACTGTGGGAAAACACCCTAAGACTTAGAACTGAAAGCGTGGAATTAACCACGGCCATGAGGCAGCACCCACCCCATGAACCTATCATCCATCATCTGTGTATCTGTCATCTATCTATCATCATTTTCACCATCAGTCTGTCTGGTCTACCATCTGTCTCGTCTGTCATCTACCCGTCACCAGGCTCCTCTATTAGTCTATTATTTACAATGTAACGAGGACTATCCTTGCACATGAATTTTAGTGCACACCAAAATCACACGGAGGGGCTTGCCTGAAGATAGAAAAATGAGTGGCCTGGAGCTAAGGTGTGCAGCGATGATCTGTCTGGGGCTCCGGCCAGCGCTCCTGGGCTGATCCCTCTAGCCACCGCGGAGGAAACATTGCGCACTCTGGGAGGCATGCTCTCTAGCGTCAGGAGAACTGAAGCTGGAGACGCCTGGTTCAGTGGCTCAGCGTCCAGCATCGAGCCGACCTGGCTGCTTCCAGACCATAAGCCCACCGGATCGTAACCCTTGATTGCAGTTCTCAGCTGGGAGGTGGTTTCTAGTTCCATGACACCTGCATTTCCTGCTGCACCTGTTCTCTGATCTCTGAGGATGGCAGAGCAGCAGAATTTCCAAGGGCAGCGGTCCCCTCGGTGAGCCGCCGGAGTTACTGGGGGCAGCCGGCGGGAAGCAGGGTCTCCTCCTCCTGACACAGTGTCAGAACGGCACCATCCCCTGGCTGCTCCACATCAACCTCGTGACTTCTCGTCACTTCTCCGTCGGGCAGGTGTTTTTTCATCCCACAGCATCCCAAGAAGGGTGAGTGCAGGATAATCAGATATTTGAGAGCGAGCAAGAGACCACCTCACTAACTTTTATTACAGGAAACAGTTCTAATTGGTCCATTTGATTGTCCGTTGTTGTTGCTAATCTCTTCCTGTGCCTGGTGTATCAGTCGTGCTTTACCACAAGCATGTGTAGGACAAGGATTCCCTGCCGGGGTGGCCCCCTCTGGGTTTCAGGCATCCCTGTGGCTAAGGGGGGACTGCAGTCCTGTGTCCAGACCAAGGCGCCAGGAGGCCCCGGGCAGCCCCTGCAGAGCCCAGCTGCCTGGGGCGGCCACCTGCTTGGCGCACCAGGGACACTGCTGTCCCCACTCCCTACGGCCCCTCTGGTTGGCAAACGTGATTGCAGGGATGCACAAGATACTCGCACCTTCCCTTCTGGATAAAGAGGGACAAGGGAACGGGAAAGGCAGAGGAACGCGAAAACAGAAGAGGAAAGAAGGTGTTGCCAAGCATAAGGGGAGGAGTATGGATTGAAGGAGGAAAGAGTTACATACATAAGCCAGATCCTGGCACGTTATTCCCAGTGGGCAAATATTCTGTACATTGTGACAAGCCCAATGCGACAAGCATCCGATGAGATGGTACACAGCCGGTGTGTGCTTCCCGGAGCACTGATGGAACCCAGGCTCCAAATCCAGGAGCTCAGAGTCCCCGTGGTGGCTCCTCCTCCACTCACAGCTCTTCTGGAACTTTCCGAGTATAGGTGGGAACACACAGACCGGCTTCTGTGGGCGGCTCAAAGGCCTGCCTCCTTTCGGGGTCCTGTTCAGGACCAGACATCTCACCCTGATGGGCTTGGCCCTGATTTTCTCAGCACCGCAGCTTTTCTTCTGTGTTTCTAAGTGTCTCCCTCTTGGGGAGGAAGTGCAGGGAAGAGCCCCGGTCACTGTGCACCTGTTGCATTTTCTACCCCAGGACCTGAGGGAAGCACTTCCTGGATTTCACGTGGCCCTGAGGGCCCCAGGCACCAATGACTGTTCCAAACGCCTGGAGGAAAACCAGAAAGCCTTCCATTTGCAGAAGAGGAAAGGAGAGTACAGTGAAGCATAACCTTGTGGTTCTGCGGATCCTTGCTCCATAATCGGGAATGGAAAGGATATTATCTGAAGAATAGTCTAATGTGTTCTTCTTCATCACGGTATCATAACT
Source organism: Leptonychotes weddellii (assembly GCF_054177405.1). Classification (NCBI taxonomy): domain Eukaryota; kingdom Metazoa; phylum Chordata; class Mammalia; order Carnivora; family Phocidae; genus Leptonychotes; species Leptonychotes weddellii. The sequence goes on from NC_138370.1 coordinate 1,088,207, forward strand.
GAATCATAATTTCCATCCAGCATCAAAAAGTGACGAAATCGCCGGGCCAGCTGTTAATTACTTCAGAGATGCATTCTACTGTAAACGGTTAATAGACATGCATAAAGACCGTCCTGAGGCGGGCGCTTCGTGGGAGTGTGGTGACGCTTTGCAGTCCTTGGTGACTGAGGGTATTTTCATGAGTTCTTTCTTAGAGGACATGTTCAGTCTTCTTTTCTGATTCTCGGTCCTTAGGCTGCGTGCCCACGTTCTTCAGTGCTGTGGGGAATAGGAGCTTCTCTGTCCTCCTGGGCAGAGGGGGCCTGTGTGTGTGTAAGTGTATGTATGTATGTGTGTGTGGATACATACGAACGTGCATGCCTGCGCATGTGGGTGGGTGTGCCCACGTCCATGTGTTTCATATGTGGGCCGTATGTGCGTGCACGTGTGCATGGGAAGGCGGGGGGGTGGGCGTGCTAGGGGAGGGCGTGTGCGAGGACCAAAGGGTTAGTTCCCAGCCACATGTAAACTCAGGAAACAACTTTTGATAGAATGTAGCAAACTTCTGCATTAGCTAAATGTGAACTTAAGCATCCTTGTTTCGCCCTGGGTTTTTTAGAAAACCTTTTTCACTTAAATGAAAATGCATGCCCTTTTTTTAGTTGTTGATGCAAACAGTTTCATCACAAGAGGACTTGCGAAAAAGAATGTAGATAGAAAATTATATAAATTATTCATGCGGATGATCTGCCCTTTTTCTTGCTTTCTTTAGGAGGTGTCTTCCCCCTGCCCCACAACAATTCAAAACACAGGAAGTAAACCTTTTAAATTACATAAATAAATGGGCAAAGGGGATGCACGGGGGACCAAGCAAAGCTAGGTACCGCTAAGTACCCCAGCAGCTCTCATTTCCCCAAGGACAGCCAAGTTCAAGCACAACGACATCTCATCACACTGAGCTCCATGACAGGAGGGTTCTTGGGAGGAATAGCCATCATCAGCACCAAGCAGGAAGAAACTCACGTGTATGTGAAGACAAGCGAAGCAAAACTGATGGAAACACAGAATCCGCACCCAATTTAAATTAGATTCAGAAATATGCAGCCAGATTAGATTCCTTGGGGATTTTAGGTGTTCCGGTAATGGAGTCTAGCTCCTCATAACTTGTCTCATAAAACTGATACTCAGAAGACAAACGTTACTTGACCCGGTGCTCACAATTCAGAACAAAAATAAAAACAACCAAACAAACACGGCGACCTCTCTTTCCCCTTGCGAGTAGCGTCATATCAACACAATTTGGGATATATGTGTGTTGATCCTGACTTTGCACTACACATCTCAGAGGGTTTAAATCATGCCTCATTGAAGTAGTCCTTTCCTAGCTGGGTCTGCCATATCTACTCCTACTGTCCCCTGTTCACTCTGACATGAACAGTCACAATTATCCACAGTTGTCAAGAAGTCAGTGAGAGCAGAGAATCCTACTTTATTAATCGTAATTTTTCTAACAGCAACACAGTGATTATATCGAGTATTTTCTCTCTGGGCCAGATTGACTGCTATCAAGAACAGAGGGGACTATCGCACAGTAATTCAAAGTGAATAATTTACTGGTTCCTCCATTTTGTACGTGTTAACACTAAAAACCAGTTGTTCTCAAGGCAAACAATGTGGGAAGGATACGGGGTATATTCACACATGCTATTTCTGTTCTGGTGTCTTGGGTCCAGCTCCACCTGCAGTCTATGCAATGTGGGAAAGTCAAACACCCGGTGGGGGCTCCCGAGGGTCAGCTGATCAGTGGAGCTTCGTTCTGAGCCCTGCAGCCTGGGCATACTGCCCCGGAGCTCATCATCCTACAGTAATCCTAGTCCAGAGTGCCTACGTGGAAAGCCAGGCTCAGCAGCTCATATGTGCTGATGCACGGAGCGAGTCCACGAAATTCTACCATCCCTTGTATACATTCCAGGTGGGAACTTACAAGTTCTTTTGGTTAATGGGGAATAAGTCTTACCTCTTGGAAGTCTGGGGTAGCACTCCTGATTGGGTGCATTGATATGTTTGCAGTAAAATGAATGCCCAATACCCATCAGTAGGATAAAGGATGTAAACAGCTTCATGTCCACAGAGGCCAGACTCATCACCAGATGGCCAAACCAATCATGTTGAGTGTTCAGAAATTTTTGACTTCCAGAACTCTGAAGAAAGAATCTGGGACTTATAAATCTGTATTTAACAGATAAGGAAATCACAGGAGTTCATGTACCCCACCCCACCCCCACGCACACACGCACACACATTACAAAAATCCTCAATTTTTAATTGTGAATTGTGGTTTTAAAAAGCTTGCCTCTAGATTAAACAAAGAAATGGTACAAAGAAAATTGGACTATAGCATACATACTATTTTGCACCATACTTAACAAACTTAACACTTTATTCTAAAGATGTTTCCAGTTTAATCCATAAGGGATTTCCAGTTCTTTTCTTTGTGGCTGTGTAATATTCCCTGCGTATATGAGCCGTAATTCATGAGCCTTAATTCGTTCACCCAGGCCTGTCTGGATAGCCATACTGGCTGTGCTGTGATTTTTGCACAACAGCCCAGGGGATGTGGTTGCATTCAGGCTGCTCTGCCCAACGTCCTTGCCGCTGACACCAGGACCTGAGGTCCGGTCCTTGCTTCTCCATCGTGACGAGATGGGGGTGTGTGGAAGAGCACTTCAAGACCCACCTGGATAAAAGCTGAAGCCAAACCTTGCTACTGGGACTAGAATAAATTACCGATAGATTAATGGTTTTGATGTAAAAACTGATAAAAACATAAAAGTGCAGAAGAAACCTGAGGGAAAGCCATTTATAATGTTGGAGGAGGTGAGGTTTTTCTAAGTGTAGCATGAAACTTTGAAGGTACAGAGAAAGCCTGATAAATTCATTGAAATAACGATGCTGAGAAAAATACCTACTAATAATTGTGCATGGAAAGTAACAAATGGGAGGAAATATTTGCAAATCATCCAGAGAGAAAGTGCTAATTTAGGATATGGTTGGACAATTAACAAAAGGTAATAAGATTTTTAAAAAATTTATTTTATTTTATTATGTTATATTAGTCACCATACAATACATCAAAAAATTAAAAATAGAGCTACCCTATGACCTGGCAATTGCACTCCTGGGTTTTTACCCCAAAGAAGGGCCATATGCACCCCAATGTTCATAGCAGCAATGTCCACAATAAGATTTTTAAACATAGAAATCCTATGAGAAATGCGAATCGATTGTCTTCTGAAGCAGTAAAGAAAAATAACAAAACGTTTTCATCGAGGCATGTTCATTAGGTGAGCTGTAGCTTTAAAAGGTTTGCCTCTAGTTTAAATAAAGAAATGGTTAAAAGAAATAAGAATTGTCAGAAAAGCAAAGGCCAAAACAATTTTTTTCTTATCGTTTTTATCTAAGCATGGAAAAGGTAAAGAGGCTCTGCTTTGAATTTTTATTCCATCAAGAGACAACAGAATGAACATAGATTTAAGGGTTTTCAATAAAACCCTCTTCCTGTCAAGTGTTTATTTTGATCAATTTTGTGGCATTTTCTCTGAACGTCATCATTTATTAGTTTGATGATTCTTGAGATTCCTGTGAAGGGAAATCAAGGAGGAAGCTTTTCAACTTGAGATAATTTTATTTGTCAGAGTTAGTATTAATCAGTGGTGTCAGTCGATTCTGAAATTAAGCACATCTCTCCAAATTGGTAATTCCTCACAGAAGGTTTCCTTCTGCTTTCCAGCATCTTATATACAGACCGCTTTCAAAGTTTCGCTTCAGAACGCGAATACTGGGGACTATGGGTGGTGGCATGAGTCTTGGGGGTTTTGCTGGGAGTCAGAGTCGGCGTCTAAAGTGAAGTTGCCCAAACCCCACGGCGGGTGTGCCGAGGCCGCAGGAAACGGGACTGTGGCCGAGCTGGGTCAGGGATGAGGTGGGCAGGGCTGCAGGGTCAGGAGGCAGGGGTGACATCGAATGTGCGAGAGAGACGGAGCAGAGCCCTGTGGGCGCGCGGAGCCTCACTTCCCTTCAAGGCACAGTTTGGTTGTCAGGGGGGTTTTGTGAGTTAGAAAGCAGCTCATTAAACTCTGTCTGCTGGAACCGAGGGTTTTTTTTTTTACGATCCGTCAGCCTCTTCTGGTGTTTCCTGAGCAGCGGGCTCACCTGGGCGCGCCTGCGAAGGTGGGGTCGGGAGCCCAGCAGTGGTCTGGGGGCAGGGGACCCAGAGATGGCCTTCCCCCAGGCCTGGGCGCTGACAGTCACCACAGGTAACACACCCCGTGGGAGGCGCACACCGCGTGACAGCAAGCCTCCGCCAGGCCTCAGCGGCACTGTGGGCCATGAGACGCGTTCCCATCCTTCAGGCCGGCCGCCCGGCGACAGATGCTTGGTTTGCTTGTAAATCTGCAGGATTTCCTGTGCAACTCAGGTTGCTAGCTTTGGGTTTAAAATAAATCCTTGGTGTTTTACAGGATCCGAATGCACCTCCGCTCCGGGAGCAAGCGCTTCCTCACTCCTTGAGGACGGGCCCTTAGTCCTTCTCTTTCGCCGCCTGGCTTCCACCTCCTCCGCTGTGTTTGGCTCCCCGGCCTCCAGTCTGGGTGGTGGGCCGGCCTCTGCGCACCGCGGCTGGTTGGGGGCCCCGTGTCTGGTCGCAGGCTCCCGGGCTGGCTCGGGCGCAGGGGCCGCCGACGGAGAGGGGAGCCTGCTGGACGCGGTCTGGCCGGGCCTGGCCCGGAGCCGGGAGCCGTCCGGGGAGCTGGGCGCTGAATAGCATCAGCATGTGCGCCCGGCCGACGGCAGCCTGCCCCAGACAGCTGCTCCGGATACGGCTTGCCATGTGCGTGCCCACGGCAGGCTTCCCGGCCTCCTGGAGGGGGATTCTGTCAGCGCCCTAGGATCACAGAGAACTCCACTTTCCGCTCCTACTGGCCCGCGTCCGTTCGTGTCGCTTACACCTTCCAGCCCTACCCATGAACCGAGCGTCAAGAGAGACAGCAAATCCCGCTGACAGGTTGGCACCTCCCGTGTGCCTCGGCCGCTCGGCCCGCGGGGAGCCTTCCATGCCCTCGGCTGAGACGGAAGGGCGTTCCAGTGCTTGGGATAAGCATCCCTTAGACTTGGTGGGAAGTACCGTGTGTTTAGCTTCACAGTGAGTACCCCCAGGTTCCCTGGGATGCAGAGTCTGCTCTGATATTTAGAATTCACTTGTCCACATCTTTCCTTACTGTTTCTGCTGTGGAAGAGGAAAGGGCGGACTCAAGAAGGAGAAAGACAGGACAAAGGGGGAAATGAAATGAAGACCGTGGAGGAAAAGAGCATTTATTCTGTAGGAGTTAGACCTGGCGTGATGTTTAGAACAACTGATCTCCTTGGTCCCAACTAAGGGGCACCCCCAGTCAGTGTGAGGACGCCAGTCTGGGCAGAAGCACCTCACCGGCTCATTTGTAACCACTGCTGCTCTCTTGGACTCCAGCAGCAACCTTGCGGGGACTCCCAGGGACAAGGTCAGGGAAGACGCAGCGAGCTGGGGTTCCCCCCCACCCCCAGCGGGGTCTGGCAGAACGCGGAGCTCCGGACCAGATGGCCAGGGGTGGTGGGCCTGGGTTGTGGCTCACGAGTAGGTCATTCTAGGCTTTATCCAGGGACCAAGCTGACGTTCTTCCCGTGGTCCGGTGACCCCCATCTGTCCACTTTCTTTACTTGTCTCCCCCTCATTGTGGATGAGCCGGCAAGGGTCAGACATGCAAGATTTTCAGTTTGTTCCTGGGAGTTCAGTACCACCAAATCAGTGATTGCTGGAATTAATGATTGCTGGTTAGGGTCAATCAAATGCGCTATCTCCGGGGGATATGGGCCCCAGCGCTCCTCGGCTGTTCGTACGTGCGCAGGGCAGCCATGCCCCAGCTCTGGAAGGACGAGCCTGAGCTGAGTGTGTTTTTGTGGGTGGTGGGCGTGTGGACAGGTGTGGGGGACAGCAGTCCAGGAACCAATGCTACAGGTGAGATCTCCAGCCATGGCCACGTGCAGGCCCAACAGCTGGACGCCCTACGGCCAAGTCGGGAGCAGAGCTGAAAGGCACCCGTGCCCCTGTCCTCCTCAGTCGCGTGGGGGCAGAGGTGTCCTTGCCTCCGTGGGCTGCTTCTCCTCTCTGAGGAAGCCGGGGAGAGCTGCAGGGTCTCCGCACACGCGCAGGGTCAGTGCTGGGATCCGGGCTCCTTGGGCAGCGGTCACGGATGCTGCGGAGGGTGCGCGGGACGTGCGCGCACACCCCTCGCTCCGAATCCTGGCTCAGATCAACACCGGGTTTGTCGTTTCCGGGGCATTGCTTCACAGCCCTGATCTCTCGAGACACATTCTTCTCCTGGGTGGAAAAGAGAAAACAAGCGTGTTTCAAGGCTTCGACGAGGTGAACTGCGTAGATGCCTCCCCCACCACCTGGTGTCCAGGGCATGCCCAACACGTCCACGGCTTCCCATCTTTTCTGTATAAGATGTAGTAACCACGCCCCAATCTGTGAGGTGCTCGCCCATCCTATTTATCACTTCTTTTGTTCTTCTTTCTCAATGATGCCTTGGGCCTGCCATGGGCTCTCAAAGGCCACGTGGCTAAAATGTTGCTGACTCCGGAAACCCAGAGCAACATTCGCAGGGAACCCCGATCATCCGCACAGCCCTGTGAGAGGCGGGGGCGTGTTTCCCCGACAAGTGCAAGGTGCGTCTCCTTGACCCAGTTCCCATCCGGAGCCTGCCAGACAGAGGTGAATTGAAGCATCTACAGGGTTGATGCTCACGTATCGATTTCTCATGTTGCCTCATTTGGGCTGTATATTTTTATTTTAAAGTATTTTTAAAAACTAGACAAAAATCAAGATTTACAGAGATTTTTTAAGGAGTTCTCATAAGAATTGTCAAAAAATTCAATCCATCAGGGAAATACAAATCAAAACCACCATGAGATCCCACCTCACACCAGTCAGAATGGCTAAAATGAACAACTCAGGAAACGACAGATGTCGGCGAGGATGTGGAGAAAGGGGAGCCCTCCTACACTGTTGGTGGGAATGCAAGCTGGTGCAGCCACTCTCGAAAACAGTATGGAGGTTCCTCAAAAAGTTGAAAATAGAGCTACTATACGATCCAGCAATTGCACTACTAGGTATTTACTTAAAGGAAACAAACAGTGATCCGAAGGGACACGTGCACCCTAATGTTTATAGCAGCATTATCAACAGCCAAACTATGGAAAGAGCCCAGATGTTGATGGACTGATAAGTGGATAAAGAAGATGTGGTGTATAGATACAATTGAATATTACTCAGCCATAGAAAAGAATGAAAGCTTGCCTTTTGCAAGGACGTGGATGGAGCTAGAGGGTATTATGCAAAGTGAAGTAAGTCAGTCAGGGAAAGACAAATATATGATTTCACTCATATGTGGAATTTAAGAGACAAAACAGGAATATAGGGGGATAAAAAGAGAGGCAAACCATAAACCAGATTCTCAACTACAGAGAACACACTGATGGTGACCAGAGGGGAGGTGGGTGGGGGATGGGGGAAACAGGTGATGGGAACGAAGGAGGGCACCTCTCGTTATGAGCACAAGGTGATGTATGGAATTGTTGAATCATTATATTGTACACCTGAAACTAATATTATACTATATGTTAACTAACTGGAATTTAAATAAAAACTTGGGAAAAAATTCAGTTCAGTGTAATAACAGTTTCGAGTCACAATCCCCCACTCGGAGGTTTCAAGCATACTCATGCAAGCTGTTTTGCTTGAATCCCAAAGCAGGTTGATCTCTGTGAGGAAAACTATCTCATAGACAAGGGTGTCCTGTTTCAGGACTTAAAGGTGATAGTGAAGGTGCCTGGCTGGGAGCCCAAGGACACGGCCTCAGAGCTTCACTGTGCCACAAAGCAGGACTTCTAGTCACCTGCAAACCAGCTGCTTCCTGGTGGCCTCGGCTGGTTCTGACCATGTCCCTGGTGGGTACGGCCTCATGCATCTGATGGATCGGACCCCAAAGAACCTTACAGAGCAGGGGAACTGGCAGCCTGTGTGTTGGGACTTCTTGCCTGTCGTAAACGATCACAGAACTAGCAGATTGGAGATGTCAGTGCTTTATCTTTCCTTTGAAGGAAAACTGATGAAAAGGAGACCCACGAGAGAATGTAAGGGGAGGGGTCTCTGCCATCTGTGGGGACCATTTCCTAGGGGAAAAACAACTGCATGGCAGAAAAGAAGCAATTTACTAATCCACAGTACTTCCGTCCTGGCCTGTTTGACAAGCACTAACTGGGGAATTTTGCACAGATGCTAAAGACAGAAAGGGGCCTCGGGGGGACGTCCGTCCCAGAAGACCAACTGGGCATTTGAGAGAGACAAGATGTCAGTGGGAATTATACTTCTTTTCATGAAATAGATCAGCTATGGAAAGACTGTATCAACTAGTTATCTAGATGAGATGAGAGTTCATTAGCTCTTTTTTCCCCTCCAAAAGAATTTTCCAGTTTATTGTAGTGGAGCTTGAGTCTCCTGCCTGTGCAATCAAGGCCTTCAGTTTTATTCTATGAAAACAATACTTTTGGAGAATTTTTTTCAAAAAATATACTAAAATAATAGCACATAGAAGAATTGTAACAATTACTCTTGGGTTATGTTATTATTAATCTTGATTTTGTTTATTAATAATAGAATTCTCCTAACTTGAGGTTAAACTAATTTGAAAATACAGAATCCGGCTGAGTCCAAGAAAGAATCTTCTGTGGACTTGACAGGGATCTCCCAGCCCAGAGGCCCCACAGGAGCAAAAGGCTCACCGATTGGACGCGGCCGAGAACACAGTGTCATCAGCCACTCTCATCCCCCAGCGTGGTCCCCCCTGACTCTTCCAGGTGAGTGACTGGTGAACTACTTTTCTTATGACCTTGTCTAGGCCAAAGACTTTGGTTTGGAATTGAAGATACTAAAAATATTTATAATTAGACCCGAGGGATGTGTCATTCTGGTCCCATGACTTCATGGAACATTTGAATGTGAACTTTTAAGGCTTTCCTCTTATAAAATACAAATAAGAAATTGCTGTCACTGCAGAATCTCTTTGGAGAGCTTCAAATTAAAAAAAAATTACTGCAAATAACAAATTAAGACCTATTGCAATAATTGTATTAGAGGGTCATAAACCGAGCATATGGGTCTTGAGTATGATGCATTTGGATATGTCAATGTGCCAGCTCAAGATAGAAATCCGTTCAGGAAATTTTCATTAACCACACGTACCAAGCATAAAGCAAGGAAATAAGAGCAATTTTCTTGGGGGAAAATTGATTTTATGCTCCCAATTTTGACATAAAGATATGTTACAGATCATAGATGGATGACCACTGTGTGAGCCCACACTATGGGCCAGTGTCTTCCCCACGAGGGACAGCTGAGCGGGAATTTGGGGCCAGGCCTCCATCTGAAGGAGCAAAAAGCAGGGAACTTCCACCCACCCTGGTTCCGCATCGGGGTCACAGGAAGATGTTCAGATAGGAAGACTGATTGCTGCAGCACCTGCTTCTCTGTTCCGTACACCTGGCTGGCCCACTGATGAGACGCAAGACTCTAACTCAGCCTCGCCCCACATTCCGCAGGACTGCATCGAGATTAGTCACCAAGAGATATAAGATGCCTCTTGTCATCTGCGCCCCTCCCCCAGATTCACCCACTGATGTCCTAACCCTTGGTCCCTCACAGTGTGACCTTATTTGGATGACCACGCTTGTGTGCACACGCAAGTGCCGGTTCTCGCTGGCTAGACAGCTGCCCCATTGTAGCCGAACCAGGGCGTGTGCACAGACTGAGGCTAGGGGCACAATGCTCCATACCCGTGTTCCCCAACTGCTCATGGAAGGAGGTGAACTCAGGCTCAGGTCTACAGTGATGCCTGCAGCTCAGGGTTTAGCTGTAGGAACTCAGATCTGGGAGAAGCGATTTCAGAGGGCGATGGCGAGGGGTTTAGTAAGACATGCATGAATGGATCCACGCCACATGGAGGGAGGACACACTGCATCTCAGGGCTGCCGTATCCCTGCCATCTGGCCTGCTCCTTCTCTTCCCATCACACAAACATGTCAAGTAGGTCATGTGTCCACCTGGCAAGTCTTGTCGGGAAAGGAGAGTTATATGATCATTTCCAACTCATTTTATAAAGTCAACATATTTCAGGGTAATTTTAGATTTATAGAAAAATTGTGAATGATAGTACAACAGTTCTCGTATACCCTATAGCTAGTTTCTCCATTATTAATATCTTACGTTAATGTGGTACCTTTGTCACAGTTAATGAACCAATACCAATACTTTATGAACTGAAGTCCATGCTTGATCCTCTTGCATTCCCATCTAGCAATGAGCAAGCGTTCTACTGCTCCACACCCTTGTCAGCAATTAGCATTGTCAGTTTTATCGGATTTGCCCATTCTAATAGGAGCATAGTGGTATCTCATTGTTGCTTTTGTTTGCATTTCCTTGATGACAAATGATGTGGATCATCTTTATGTACGCTTGCTTGTCATCTGTATATCCTCTTGGTGAGGTGCCTATTTAGACCTTTTCATATTTTTAAATCAATTTCTTCATTTTCCTATCATTGAATTTTAAGAGTTCCTTGTATATTTTGGAGACAGATATTTTACCAAATATGCATTTCACAAATCTTCTCTTCCATTCTGTGGCATTTATCTTCATTCTCTTCACCATGTCTTTTGTAGAGAAGAAAACTTTTATTTTAATAAAGTCCAACTTGTCAGTTTTTTCTTTCATGGATTGTGCTATTGTTGCTGTCTCTAAAAATTCAACACCAATCCCTGACTCCACAGCGTTTCTGTTATATTTTCTTCTGGAAGTTTGGTTGTGTTGCATTTAAATTTAGGTCTGCTAGTTCAGGGGTTCCCCAGGACCACCCCCCGGCTCAATAACTTGCTAGACATGCACCCAGGAGTCAGCATACAAAGCTATTATCTCCTGGTGATGGATGGTGTGGAAAGTCTCCGGGGGCTGGTCCAGGAGTGTCCAGGATGCAGCATCCAGCTGTCCTTTCTTAGTGGAATCAAGGACAGCACCTGTTTCTCCCAGCATTGATGTGTGACAGTCCATAGGGAGTATTGCCTTCCAGGGAAGCTCACCTGAGCCTGGTATTCCAGGGTTATTGGGGTTAGTCTTCTAGGCATGAGTGACCACCTGGGTGACTGACCTCAGTCTCCACTCCACCCAGAGGTTGAGCTGATACTACATGGCTTACGGTCCCCATCCTAAATCACATTGTTGGAATAGATTATCCAGCATGGTCCAAAGGCCTCAGGTAAACAAAGTCACTGTTATCCAGCAGGACCTTCCAAGAGCTTAGATGTTATCTCCCCGGAGCTGGAGGCAAAGGACCAAACCTTTCTTTGGGTAAGTCAATCTTCTCCTGTACAAGGTCTGTGATGCACTTGAAGTTAACTTGTGTGTAAAGTGTAAGGTTCGTGTGTTCATCTTTTTGCCTATTACCATCCGATATTTGGTGAGAAGACTATCTTTTCTCCACTGAATTGCCTTTGTTCCTTTGTTAAAGGTCAGTTGACTAAATCTGTATTTCTGGGTCCATTATTCGGTTGCATTGACTGTGCGACCATTCTTTCAGCAATACCATGCTGTCTTGACTGCTGTAGCAAGTCTTGAAGCTGGGTAATATCGGTGCTCCAATTTCATTCTTCTTCTGTGTGGTGTTGGCTATTCCGGGTATTTTTGCCTTTCTTTGTAATTTAACTTCGTTTGAATTTGGGGGTTCCTCACCCCTACTACACAAGCCAAAGAGGTCATTTTCTTCCATGCCTTGCTTTCACTGAGTAGATGTGTGAGCCACGCTCAGCCAGTTGGATGGTATCACTTGGGAAATGGAATTTGGGGGATAGTTCACTAAGGTTGGACTGTAGTTTGAGAGACGCAGCTAGTGGTGGAGTTAGTCCCGTGGGGAGACCTCACGCTGACTGTGCCTGTGGTATGGCTGTCCTGGGCGTCCTGTTGCCCCATTTCCCTTGAGGATCCTGCTTATTGGCTAAGCTTGGGTGTTCAGCCAATTTTCCAAACAAGAATTATTTTTTTTTCAACGTAGCTAGATTCAATTTCTGTTGCTAGCCACCAGGAGCTCTAACCAAATTGAATTTGAGAGGTAGTATATTATCAGAAAAATATGGGAAATTGGAATTGGTTATGACGTTAACCTATGATGATGTCAGGGACACTTTGTTCATCTTCACAGATGGGTATTTGAAAGCCCCAGTTAGCTAGTGATGAAAAGCGTATTGAACTATCAACTATGGTATCTCCTACATTGCTGGTGGGAGTGCAAAATGCACTATCTGAAATATTGACACATGTATTTACTCTTTGACCAATAATTCCACCTCTAGGAATCCACTCTTGAAATAAATCTCCACCTTATATGAAAAAAAATTAGTACAAGTTTATTCATTGGGGACAGTATTTGTAATAATAAATAGATTTTGTAAATGACTCAAGTCCAAATTTCCATCAGCAAGGTACTGGTTGAATAAAGGATGATACATCCTAAAATTGGAACACTGTAGATCCGTGAAATCTAACCAAGAACATATCCATGGGTTGGTATGATTTCAGGGTTAATTATGAAGTAAGATAAGGAAGTTACAGAGCGTATGTATGTGTGTGTGTGTATATCTACCTTTGTTTGTAAAATAAAACAATAAATTGAGTTGTGTAGAATGAGAACAAAACTTTTAATTATAACTTCTTATATAGTTTTAAATTTTGGAGCATGTAGATTTTTTTACGTATTGAAAAGTCAATATAAACATATGCACTGTGCATCACACATATAGAGCACACACGTGTACACACACTCACGCATACACTTGCACACACAAACACACTTGCACTCAGACTGAAAGAAGGTCTGAAACTGCTACACTAGACGTCTGTGTGTATTCACACCTTTGCAGATATTAACATCTTCCCTCTCCCCCCTTCTCCTCAGTACTTTAGTAAAGGTTATCGATACCAGCTACCTTCGCCATTCTGTAGTCAAGGACCTGCTGACGGGTCTTGGTGGTTGCAAACTGTGCCTTCCGTATTCCAGGAAGGCTCCGTCATGTTGGGACCTCATGTGTCCTTGCTCTGTGGGGAGGGTGGAGGCTGCACTGAGCTAGGGGAAGGGTGCTGTTGTCCCCCGTGACGTGGGGTCCACCTGCTGAGTAGCTGCAGGGCGCACAGTGCCTGCCTCACACAGCTGGCTCAGCCCGCCCTCCTCCTGGCTAGCTCGAGCCCCGTCACCCCTACCTGCAGGGCTGCGGTGGCAGAGAGCAGCGGAGTCTCCTCAGTCAGAACCCTCTGCCCTGTGGGGAGGTTCCAGCACCCGCCCGTGGCGCCTCCTCACAGGCCTGGCTCCCCTCCAAGCCCCCATGGACAGTCACCATGAGATGGCTCTCTTTGTCCCCAGGATGAGGGTGGAGCTACTGCATGCTCCACCCACTCCCACAGGTGCCCATCAGCTCTCAGAGCTCATCCGGCATTCTGCACCCGAAACTCTCTGTGTCCGAAAACGGTGCTGCCAGATGCAGTTACGTAAGGAGCGTCCTTACTCTTAGGAGCCGCGCACTGGGGTGTTTAGGGGTCCAGGGTCGTGGTGTCAGGAATCCCTGCTCACGTGCTCAGTAACAACACCTTTCCTGTACGCACATATATACATATGCACACATACATACATGTAAGGTATGTGTGCTGATCGTGCACAGCAAATGCGATGAAATGCTAGAATGGTGGAACCTCAGGGCAGGTGTATACTTGATGCTTTCCTCTAACATTTCTGTATGTAGGGACATTTCGATAAGAAAACTTTTGGGTAGGGTGCCTGGGTGGCTCAGTCGGTTAAGCGTCTGCCTTCGGCTCAGGTCATGATCCTGGAGTCCCGGGATCGAGTCCCGCATCGGGCTCCCTGCTCTGCGGGGAGTCTGCTTCTCCCTCTGACCCTTCCCCTCTCATGCTCCCTCTATCTCATTCTCTGTCTCGCAAATAAATAAAATCTTTAAAAAAAAAAAAAGTGTAATACCTTTATAAAAAAAAAAAAAAAAGAAAACTT
>NC_138370.1:1102880-1138128 GCF_054177405.1 Leptonychotes weddellii
GATGAGAGAGTTGTTGCTCTTCTTTTCTTTGATCTCCTGTTGAGTTTGTAGGTGTTCAGAATGGTTTGATCCCTATCCAGCTGAATTCCTGAGAGGAGACGAAATCCAGGTCTCCTACTCCTCCGCCATCTTGCTCCGCCCCCCTATCTAACTTATTCTTGTATAAATTACCTGCTCCAAGGTTGAAGGTTTCACACTGAAGTGAAGGTGGAATCAGGTCTAAAAGCTGCTGCAAGGTAAATGTGGAGGGAGAACACAGAAAGGGAAACAGAACCTGATGTCTGTGCCGGCAGGAAGACAGGAGAGTGTCTAGTAAATACCAGAATTTATTCTTACTGATTTGTTCAGTCTGGGAAGTCACAGATTTAGAGGATGGGTGCACATTCACAGTAAGTGTCCTTAAGATGATTCCAACGTGATTCTGTGCAGAACATGTTGGATCAGGTTGGACTCAAGAGAGGATGGGGTGACGTTTAGTGTCATGAGGATGGGGGTCACCATCCAGCCCTGCAGGGCTAGAGACCTCCCCTCCCACATCCTAAACTGACCAGACCGCCTGACCTCCAGCCTCTGTCTCTCATCTGGAACATGGGGATAATAATACTAACACCCACATCTTGAAGTTATTGTAAAGGCTAATTGGCAAAATAGAGGTAAAATTCTTACACTTGGCACATAGTAAGTGTTTGCAGTATTGATTACCAATCAGTTCTAAGAGCGGGGGGTAAAGCTGTGAGCAGACAGAAGATCCCTGTGTCTTCAGAAGGTTTCCATCTGTTCAAGGAAGACAAACAACAAATAAGTTTGCCCTGTATAGTACATCAGTGGAGACAAGAGGCAAAAATAAGGCAGGAAAGAAGGACAGGCAGGCTGGGTGGGTTGGGGAAGAGATCTGGGTTCACTGTTAGCAGAGGCCTCAGTGACAAGGGGCATTGGAGAAGGATGGGGGCAAAGTGAGGGAACAAGCATGTGCATGGGAGATAACCCTTTGTCTCAGTCTGTTCAGCTGCTGTAACAGAATCCCACAGACCAGGGGGCTTAGAAACAGACATTTATTTCTCCCAGTTCTGGAGGGTGGAAGTCCAAGATCAGGTGCCAACGTGGGCAAGGGAGGGCTCCCTTCTAGGTGACAGCCTTTTTGCTGTATCCTCACATGGAGGAGGGGGCTGGGAGTCCTTCATGATCTCTCTCGTGAGGGCACTAACTCCATTCATGGGGGCTCCACCCTCATGACCTATTCGCCTCCCAAAAGGCTCACCTCCAAACACTATCACACTGGGGCTTAACGTTTGACATATGAATTTCTGGGGATATAACATCGTAGCACGTTCCAAAGGATAGGGCAGTGTATGCCAAGGCCTGTAGTGGGAATCTGTCTGTGTGTCTGTAGCAGAGCATAGCGTCTGTGGAGGGACAGACAGGGCATGTCAGGAGAAGGAAGGGCTTGCGGGAGGAGCAGGGAGCATGCAGAACGTTCCTGGTCAGGTAAGGATACAGCTCCCTCTCCAAGGAAGGGAAGTGGGCTGGGAGTGGAGACTTGTGATGTGACTGACTGATGCATTTGTAGGCTCTTGTGTCTGCCCTGGAATCTGGTGGATGGAGAGAGGCGGGATCAGTAACCCAGGAACAGGACGTGGTGGCAGAGGGCAGAGGTGGCGAGCAGTGATCAGATTTTGGCTGCCTTGGTGTTGGAGCCACCAGGGCTTTCTGGCAGATAGACGAGGATGTTGAAGAAACAGGCAGACAGCAGAACTTTGGCCTGAGCGTCCTGGAAGGTGACCTTGCTGGGCATGGAGGTGGGGCAGGCTTTGTCTTCTGGAGATGCTCAGAGGACGTCTTGACACAGAGAGGCAAGAAACAGGTTTTGTTACTATCTCTGTTAATCAATTCGGGGGGGGGTGTGAGCTGCCCCAGGCCAGCATATTGATGGCTGAATGTAGAGAACAAGTAGAAAGAGTCATGATTCCAGGTCTGTGAGCCCAGAATGTGGGAGAATGGCGGCCGTGGAAAACAGGAGAAACAGGAAGAGAATTTCTGTTGGTGCAAGAGTTTGCAAAGTTGGTAAGTTTCAGCTCTAGTCCCGTTGGGTTTGGGTGTGGTGGGACATCAGTTGGTGCCTTCTTTGAGGACAGGAGCAAATAGTTCTCATCTCTGTTTCTAAAGAAGCGTGGTTTGACATGGAGTAGGGAGACCTGTAGTTAACACACGTCGAGCTGGACTTATCCCCGTGGACTCGTGAAAATAGTTGTCCAGCCAGGGTGGCAGCATGTGGAGCTGACCACGTCTTGAAGACAAGCTGTGAGAAGGTGGCAGCTCTCTGAGGGAGTGACGTCGGGACATCTCTGAGAGAAACCATGCACCCGACGGGCAGATGAGACCAGTTCCCACACAGGAAAGCTCAGGCAGGTGCGGGGTAAGGGCCCCCCTGTTGGTCTTACGATCAGCTGTTACTCATATTTCCTGCTCTACAGTTAGTTCCAGCAGAGAAAAAAAAAATCGTCTTGTTTTTACTTTATTCCCAAGGTCTAACACGTTATTAGATATTCAGTACTTATTGAATGAGTGAACAGCCATGGACACCCATGAAAGATATAAAAATGCAAAATGTGATTCTTTCCTCAAAGAACGTATCATCTTTGTGTGAAAAACACGCAAACGGAGCAATCAAGTGACAACACAAGACATTGTATCACTGATTGTCTCTCTGCGTTTATTTATTTGTGGACCGCGATGTAAACTCCCAAAGTGCAGACAGCCTGCGCGGTAGGTTCATCATTATGGGCCACGAGGCCCACGTGGGGGAGGCACCCAGTACATGTGGGCTGAGGAAGGGACAGTGAGGAGGGCACTGGGCCGTCGGGAGGGAGACAGGCTGGAGCTGGGTTTGTAGGTTCGCCTCCGAGAAGGGCAGGAAGCAGTTTTGTGTGGGTGAGGTGCACGCCGCTCAGTGCCCGGTGGAGAACGTGTGCTTAATCCCAGGCGAGGAGGCACTGTGTTGTCAGGTCAGGACGGGAGAGGCATAGGACGCCTTTGCATCTGGTGATTATAATAATGGTTTGTGTTTGTGGTTTATTTCACAGTTTAGGTAGTGCTTCAATATACCTTGTCTAATTTAATCCTCACAGCACTCGGAGTTAAATAGAATAAGCAGAATTATTTCCATCCTATAGAATGGAATGGAAGAGCAAACGGAGATTTCGTCATCAGCTGAGATGAGTCTGAGGGAAAGCACTGTGTTCTGCAGGCCTGGGATCTACGGTTCATTCTTGCAAAATCCTCCGATCTTGTTTTTTAGAAAACGTCTTTTAATGGAGGAAAGAAATAGATACAGTCGTGTATGCGATGCCCACATCAGATGCTGCACATCTGAGAGAGCGACACAAATAGGTGTGTTATGCCCGGCACACACATGCTCAGTAACAGACACGCACATGCCCGCAGCACGTGTGTGCGCGCGGGAGTGCGATACACACTCACCTGCACACACTGCATGTAAACACACCCGCACACACACACGTGTGCGTGTAAATATAAAACATGCACACAAGTGTATTCACACACACATAACACAGGAGCTCACGTGCACACACATGCATACAAATGTGGGTGCACACATATAGAGGCACACACATACATGTTTGCACATAATTGTTTACACATAACACACACCCACGCACACATGTGCACACACATAACATGCATGGAGTCACGCGCACACATGTAAATCTGTGCGCACACACATGTACACAACACACACACGTGCACAAATGAGCACACATATGCACACAACACACACCTGTGCAAATGTGTGTACACATGCACACACATGTTCACATGCACACACATGAACGCACGGACATGCATATGCACACTTGTGCACACGTTTATGACTGGAATATGCACAAGTGTGCACACATGCATGCACGAACATACATGCCTGCACACACATGCACACATCACATCCACACACAACACACATGGCTACACAAATGTGTCCACACACAAGCACACATGTACACACATGCACACACATGCTTACACACGCAGGCACACACACATCCACTTGTGGAAGCACAGAAAGGATGTAACTGTGTGGACACAGTCTGGTCCTAAATTACATAAAACATATTTGTGGAGGACCATAGCTTCTGTGGAAGTGGAGCCACAGAAACCAGGGTGTGCATTCTTGCTGGGAAATTTCAAAGTTTTTATGTAGAAATCTGAGCAGCGAAACTAAAGGAAAGCTCAGAGTGTGGCTGCCTTTAATGTGCAGGTGGTCAAGAGGGAGTGGCGCTCTGGTCACCTGTGCCCACCTGCAGCAGTCCTGCCCCAGGCACTTGGGTCTGCAGGCCTCTCCAACGGGCCCTCTGTGCCTGCGCAGGTTCCCACGGGGGGAAGGAGACGCGTGTCACCGAGAGCCCCCCTCGCCTCCTGCCAGTCTGCAGTCTGTCTCAACTGGAAGAGGGTGGCTGCCTCACCCTCCGGTTTGTGATTAGAGGGAACAAGACGGTTTTGTTTGCCACAAATATGGTAAAGTGGGAGAGTAGATTTTATTTCTTCAGGCTGTGCACTGTAGTATAAGACCAAAAAAACCAAAAAAGTAATTATCACAAATACTTCCTAACCCAACATCTACAAAACAACATTGGTATTTTCCTACTTTGTTTTTAGGATAAGACAAAGCACCTTTCTTTACATTATCAGATAGCATGTTTTAGAATCTCTGTAGAATTTTATAAGTGGACCTCCTGGCTGCAGGCATCACATTTTCTGTGATATGCTGTTTGGGCTTAAAGAGTAAGTATGCGGTAGACGTAACTACAGCAGGACACCTTGAGATGGGTGCTCTCTTAGCTGTACCAAGCTCTCTAATGAGGTGTTCAATTTTATATAAATGAAAGGACCTTACTATAATTCAAATACTTTCTTACCATTTTCATATAACGGTATTAAAATAATAAGTTGTAGCATAAGAATCAAGAACATAACTTTAAAAATTATACTTGGAAAGCATTCAGTAAGGCCAGAGCTCCCCTGCCGTCCTTTTGCACCCTGGCCTGTGGGGCAGTGAGGTGGGTATTGCAGCCTGAGAAAGAGAAAGCGGCAAACAGAACAGGTCCATCTCTTGAACAATGAATTGATCCAGCCACTAGGTGACTCTCTTGTTCTATGTTTTCTGCCATGCAGGTCCCAGGCTTTGGGGCAGGCACTGTTTCTGCAGGATTTAGAGTTTCGGTCCCTGACCACTCTGCTTGAATGATGCATATTTTTCTAACACATGCAATGATGTCCGGGGAGGTTAAGAGTGTGAAACTTATTTTGCTCTGATTAGGGGCTGTTGGACTAGCTTGCAAACATCCAGATATTCAGATGCTTCTGCTTGTTTTGAAGTAGTTGGGTGTTTGGGAAGGAAGGGCATTCAGTAAGTTTTTGCTTCCCGCGTATTAAGGAATAAAACTGTTTTCCCCTTTATCTATTTATTTAAATGGGTCTTTGGGAAAGAACTCTTTCTGTGATGAAATTTAAACAAAATTAAGGGTTTCAAGGTATTGTGTGTAAATGGATGCTTTAGAGAGATTTCCAAGCTCATCTCAAAGGAGGCCATCATCTTATAAACAGCATTATGTATAATCAACCTTTAGAACCTTGGGGAAAAGTGTGTGGTTTTATTCTGTGCCTATTAACTCCTTAATCAAAACAGGTAATTAATGCATGGCTCTTTCCCTTTTGGGAGACAATGAGGGCTGTCAACTCAATATTTTGTGAAGGTGGAAGTTTGCCAGAATTATCAGCAGATAAAATGTAATGGTGACTATTAATTGAGCTAAAATTGTTATATAAAATTAACTTTCTATAAATTGCCTCTATAAGCGTACCTCTTTCTAAGCCTCTTGGCTCATTAGAAAACCATACTATGGGTGAGTTTTAAGAAAGTTACATGTGAGACTGTCTTAATTATGGCATTGCCTGGTCCAGATCTGCCCCTTGGACCAGGATGCGGTCGCTCCCTGGAGCCCCCTGCTCCCTGCCACCCCCTCCCCCCCCAGCTTCCCCCCTCCCCCTGCACGGTCACATGGGGCTCACAGGAAACAGGTCGTCTCTTCGGGACAATGGCGACCTCCTGTCTGGACAGGCTAGGGTGTGCATGGTCTGCGGGACTTCTGCTCTACATCTCCTGATCCAGGGTCTCTGATGTTGGGGCCTCCCCCCCGACACATTGCAGGAGCTAAGGTGCTAGGTCTCCTGCCAACTGGGTAGGACTCTTGAAGCCTTTTCTCTATGACTGACACATGGCTTTGCATTCACTGGCCAAGCACGTTGCACGGCAGAGCCCAACCTCAAACTGACAAGAACACAACTCTACCAGGTCCCCAGAAGAAGCAAACCCCAAAGGCTGCTGAGTCTCATCAGTGCCCCAAACTCAGGCACAAGAGACCAGTCTCCTATCGTTCTGCAATATGTAAGCCGCAGGGCCTCCTGTCTGCCCCCTCCTGGACACAGCAACTGAGTCTCCAAAGAGAGAACATCTTTCATCGGTTGCTACCTGGAGCAGCATTGAGGTGTGGCAGCTGTCCAAGGCAAGGCTCCCAAGAAACAAGTTGGGAGGGGTCCCTAAGATCTTGCCGGTTCTCCAGCCAACTCCAACCTAAGCAGCTGTCATAAGCAATGGTTCCTAGCTGCAAGAAGCAATGCACTGGTGTGTGGGGAAGGGAGTTGGGAGGGTGGTGGCCGGTCTTGAAGCCACCATGTGGCATTCTGCGTGGGAGGATGGGCATTGCTTCCTGGAGCCCTGTGTGCATGCACAGGCCCACTGTAGGAAATGCATCTCCTACTGCAGATTGAGGTCAGTGGGAAGCTGCTGCTCAGCCACAGCTCAGCAGTACTCAGCACTGTTTGTGGAGTGCTTCTCTGCTGAGCCTTGTAGAAGTCTTAATACTGTTACCCAATTCTGCCAATAAAGAGCTTTTTATAGGAACTGATCAAACCCCCCAGAGTTACATTAAGGAAGGACATTCCATGTGTGACATTCTGTGTTTCTCACTAGAAGCTGCCGATTAGAGTATGTGTTTCTCTCAGAGCCTGGGGACCATCCAGGGATCACCTAAGGCAATATTAATAATACGATTCATTTATTTAGCATTAACGATGTGTCAAGCATTTTTCTAAGTGCCAGGCTATATATTAAATGCTATCAAATGGTATGTATTTAGTCTCCACCATCCTAAGAGGCAGGATGCCAACATAATTTGAGGGGTCCAGTGAAAAGTGGAAATGGGGTACCCTTATTCAAAATGTAAGAATGTCAAGATGGTGACAGCAGGGCAATAACTCAGATGTGGGGTCCCTTCTGAGTGAGTATGGGGTCCTGGGAGGTTGGGCAGTTCTCATGTCCATGAAGCTGGCCCTGCCAGAAGGAATTCAGCTATAGTTCACTGGTGATAAAAAAGAGCCCATCAAGGTTAATCATCCTGCACAAGGTCACGTGGCTACATCTGGTGGAACAGAGATCTGAACATCCGCTCTTTCTCCCATCAGCTACCTTCTGTGTTGTGTCAAGGTAAGTACTGGTGCTCCAAGCCCTTCTCCCAAAGCCCCACCTTCGATGGGGGCACCTTGGCATTTTTTTAGAAATTCCCCAAGAATAGCCTCAAGCATTTAATACTTTTCCAAAGTAGATACGCAAAGTGAGTTCTGATGATGACCATTTCTACATTGACCTGGAAAGAGCTAAGACATGACTTCCTTCAAATCCCTCCTCATGTAGCCTCTTAGTGAAGATGCTAGCATTCAACTCAAGATCTTACTGTGGTATCATTATTCCTGATCAGTATTGTGAATCATACACATTTAAGATGTCTTTAGGCATTCGTTTTTTTTCTTAGTAATTCTAGCTGACTCAGAATCAAAAGGCAAATCTCCAAAAGAAACAAAGAGGTTGGTCATGTAGAATTCAGGAGATTTCTTGACCATATAAAACAATGCACATTTAATTATGTTGCCAGATAATTTGTCACATTATCCAAAGAGCAGTTTGCATTTTTCCTAATCAGGCTTTGGAGAGTCCCCATCCCAAGTCATGTAGTAACTAACAAGGAACCCCATCACCTCTCATCACGTGGAGCTTAGCGGGCTTAACTAAGAGTGATTAAGTGTCAGACTCAGATTCCTGGTGTGACCACACAGCCCTTGAGCGCCTCTTGCACTGGTGCAGACATGTTTTCTGCTCCCGGTCTCTTTGGACCTGCCATGATTGGCATTTTTCTTATCTGATACCCTGTGACTACAATCGTCCGTCCCACCTTTGGTGTTAAGCCTGTCTGGCTATAAAAACAATGCTTTCCTTCAGTCATTGGGTCACCCTTGATTCTAGCTCATCATTACAGAGAATAATTTTTATTTATCTCTTTTCCTACGGTGGGAATTCTTTCAATGTTTGTTGAATTCTTCTGTAAATGTCTACTTCCTGTTGATTCTAGACCAGTTGTTTCTTTGGGAAACCAAGGCCTATGTAGGAAGGAAAATCATTTTCTTGGCTGAGACCCCCCCTTAATGAAAGACAAATTAGCAAGAGAAAAAACAACCGTAGTTTATTGACATGTATACCTCAGGTATCAATGGGAAAGACTCTGGAAAATAAGTTGCTCCCTGAGGCATCCTAACCCACCAGCTCAAATACCAGCTACAGCTGAAGACAAAAGGAAGAAAGGTGTGGGTGGGAGGCCGGTTATGGGGGGACCAGGAAAAGCCTGGTCAACAAAGGTAAGGTTTGTTATGTGGATTTAAGACAAGCCTTCTCCTTGATAGGTTTTTCTGGATTTAGAGTCCTCTTCTCTTCCCAGTGCAGAGGGAGACACCCTTCAAATGGAGCTTTCCTGTATAACTGTAAATTTAGCCTACAAAGAGGTACCTTCTACTCTTGTTTTAGGAGCTTCTCCTGTGTCCCCTGTTTCTCAAAAGAAACAGCTTACACTAATCCTTATGCTCAAGAGGCATATTTTGGGGTGGTTTGTGTTCCACTACCCTTCACTGTTGGCATCTTTCTGCTTGAGGATTCTCAAAGATGATAAACTTCCACATGTGATAAGTTCCTCAAAACAGTGCCTTCTCGCCAGCAGCTCTGCCTGGGGAACAGGTTACGAGTCCGGTTCCTCGTGTCAGTGGTCCACCTGCTTCCGGTGCCTAGTCGATAAGGGGGAACTGGTGCTGGTTGCAAGAAATCAGCATTTGCCATGTTTTTTAAAATTAACTGGATTCACCTGGCTCAGTGACTCTCAGTTACATAAGGGAACAGATATCAGGTCTATCAGAAAGGTTCAGATTCCCAAGCTTGATCTTGGGTGTTAGGATTCGTCATTGGTACCACAGCTAATAAGGAACTGCCTCTCTGCTTAAAAAAGTAGAAATAACAATACATGCACAGTAATTCTAACCAGTTTGAAAAGAGTACAAAGAAATACTGTAAAAATATCAACTTTCTTATTTGATGTAATAGGCTATGGATGAACAATGTACCACCTTTCCCCAACCGGGTACCTGAGTGAATGGACTTGGTTAGATTCTAGGACTAATTCAGGCAGTCCAACCTAGCCTTTTATTTTTTATTTTTTTTATTTTGATTTTTTAGAGAGAGAGAGCATGAGTGGGGAGAGGGAGGGCCTGAGGGAGAGAATCCTAAGCAGTTTCCATACTCAGTGCAGAGCCCACCATGGGGCTTGTTCTTCCAAGCCTGAGATCATGACCTGAGCTGAAATCAAGAGTCAAATGTTTAAGTGACCGAGCCACCCAGGTGCCCCCAACCTAGTCTTTTTAAACAAAAAACAACTGAGCCCAAGGACACACAACTAGTGATGGAGCCAATCAGAGTGGGAACCCATGTCTCCTAAATTCTAGTTTAGTAACGTGTTTCTTCATTGACTTGGGCAAGATTTGGTTTCTCATAGAAATAGATAATACATAGATGGATAGATAGATAAAAAGATAGATGATACATAGATAGATAGACAGAAGATAGATGATAGATCATAGATGGATAGATGGGTGGATGGAGGGATGGATGGAGGGATAGATGGATGGATAGATAGATGATAGATGATACATAGAAAGATAGATGGAAGACAGATGATAGATCATGGATGGATGGGTGGATGGAGGGATGGATGGAGGGATAGATGGATGGATGGATAGATAGAGAGATAGATAGATGATAGATGATATATAGATAGATGGAAGATAGATCATAGATGGATGGATGGGTGTATAGAAGGAGAGATAGAGAGATGGATAACATTTAAATGAATTTCTAGCAAGAGATGGAGCCACTCCTGTCCGGAGTGCCACATCAGCAAACCAAATCTTAGATCACTTTCATGTCCCTGTAAAATCTCTGCTTGACCAGAGACAGTCTATGCGCTCAGCCAGTCCCCAAACCTTCACAAATTAGTGAGTTGACAAGCTTTACCTCCATTTGTGTTGTCTCGCAAAAGGGAAAGAACAACCTACCTCTCAGGGTGGGCTTTCTGTCATTAACCTGAGAAGCTCTAACAGACCTCTAAAACATTATGAAGCCCTGCCAAACCCCCTCACCCAGATGTCGGCCAGGCTTCTATTTTCTGCTGGTCCCACCTGTGAACCATGCCTCCTGTGGGCTGTGCTGTGATCTGTTTTCCTGGGATCAGGCGATCTAACCCTTTGTCTTTATTCATTTTCATGGCAGACTCTTCCCCACAGGTGCTGGGCTTCAGCAGCAGAAAGGAGGACATTTGAATGACAACGTGTAGTCTACTAGAAATCTCCCTTCCCCTTTCAGGAATCCCTTTGCTCTGGCACAAAGCTTCCCTCTCTTCTCCTAGCATGATGCCACGTGGGTGGTCTTAGGCCCCCTGCCTCTGAGCTCAGGGGCTCTTGCGTTATAATGCTCAGACTCTCCAAAAAAAAAGACTCTCTTTTGAGGGTTTTGTGTTTACATTTCAGAGATAGTCCAACAGTTTCTTCTACCAGTTAAGACAACTAATCACTTTGGAAGAGGTAATTTGCAATGCAAATGTGCTTTTCCCCCTCTAGATATATTTTTAGCTTCTTAGGTCAGTGTTCCTCAAACTGGAACCTGAAAGTGCATTTTCAGAATAACTTATGTCTCTTTAAAGTGTCCTGTCGGTTGCTTGTATTTGAGAAACCAGGCTTTTGAGAGATGCGAGCATTGCTAGCTCACCAGGCCATCCCCGATGTGTGAGAAGTGAAAGTGTAGGAGGCCAGGCCCTCCCTGCGGGGCATGCCCCTTCGCGTCTCTGTTCGGCTCAGAAGGGATGGCAATGGGGCACACATACCCCCGCCCCGGGGAATTCCTTCAGTGGGATGCCTCAGCCCTGAGAGATCATTCTATTCACGCTCTCAACGGCAGGAAGGTTGGCTTGTTGTTCTCAAATGCTGACTGTGCATCCCCCATTTCCCGGCTCTACTCCTGGCCAGTGGAGTGCTTCTCCGAGTGTGCCCAGGGTTAAGGAACAAGTGTCAGTCAGATTGGATGGCAGTCTGTCAAGCAAACTGGCCCATGGTAGACAGACATTGACAACTTTGGATTCATTAGTTCACTCTGGAACCTTCTGCCACCATCAAGTGTCACCAGCAGAGGGAGGTGGCTCACAGGGAGCTTTCCCCTTGCTACCCCTCCTTCATCTTTCCCTGCTCACCTGTCCACTCTTGCTTATCTTCCAGGACACAGGGTGGTCATAAGGTCCTCTGGGAAGCCAGGCCAGGATGGGCAGGTGTGCCCTTCGTGTACTTCCACGACACAACTCTATGCCAGCACAGAGGATGGAGAGTATTAGAAAGTGTGCTGGTGGCTCCATCCAATTGGGAGGAAACTCCTGCTTGTCTCTGAAGGTTTATTTAGTTCAGTGACGTTGATGGTACCCCCATGTGCTTGGTGTGGCCCTGAGCACTGGGCTTTACTGATCCCCGAGCCAACTTAATACAGATAATACCAAGGGGAATAAAACCAGTCAAATGCCTGTCTCTGGGAAAATTACCTCTTGGCTTGCTGCTCAGTGTTCTTAGACACGGACAAGGCTGGGTGGCCAGTGTGTGATTTCTGTAGGTGGGGGCACGTGAGCACCTTAAACACATTCTCAGAAGGCTCGCCCACTTCGGCAGGGTTGGCGCCACCTCCTGCATTTGCTGCCCTAAATGCCGCACAGATGTCCCCTCGGGCTCTATTTACCCTGTGGCTACTTTTAAGGCGCTGTGAGAACCAGCCTTCTCTCTGTTTAGAGCCTCATAAGCACTGTGTGTCTTGGGATGTGTAGGTGCTTTCAGGTACACAGGTGGACAAACATAGCATGGGGTCAAGGAGCAGCAAGAGTATTTAGCTCCTTGGAAAAGTCTGGAATATGTTTTGGGAGAATGCAAGGTCCAGAGGACCCCCATTCCCATTTCATCCACAACACGGAAGTCACCTATGCTCCCCTGAAACATCATGTGGCATGCCTCTGTTTTGTAGCTCTCTTGGAAAAAGGACCTTCGGCAGTGGATCTGCTCTGCTTTTCCCAGCCTAGCCGTTCCAAGGCTTTAGCCTGATCCAGCTTCCAATCTGTGCGGAATTATAATTTGTCCAGAAGGGAAGTAGACCCTTTGAACAGCGGATCCAAACTATCTTCCCGGGTTTTCGTTTCTCTGTTAAGCTTCAGTGATGTTGGTGGAATCCCTCTAGCATAAACTTCGCGTCAGCTCAGTCAGCTTCCAAGAGTCATGGGGAAAACATCCCCAGGCAGGATGCATCTCCCCCTTAGAATGTTCCGTCACCTCTGGGTCATGTCAGCATGAGAAATTCTCACCAGCTGATAAAGGGACCCATGTCTTTGTTTTTTGTTCTTTTTAAGATAGAGCAGTTTACTGACATTTCTACAAATAATCCATGTTATTGCCATGTGTTTAGTAAGCATTCAAGTTTTTTTCTTATTAAGCATTCAAAAAAATTTTAGCTACATCACTGCTTTTATTTCTAGTTTTTTAACTTTTAATTTTAAAATGTATTCCAGCTTTATTGAGGTATACTTGACAAATACGATCTGGCTATGTTCAAGGTCCATGACACGCTGTTTGGGTTTAAGTACACACCGTGACATGACCACCGCAATCAGGCCGAGTAACGTATTCATCACGTCACATAGTGACTTTTTTGTGGTTAAAACTCTTAAAATCAACTCAGAAAATTTTAAGTACACACTACAGTGTTGTTGAGTGTAGTTACCATGGTTACAGTTGATCCGCAGACCCCTTGTCCACTTCCCCACCGCCGGTCCCCGGCAACCGCCATCCCAGCATCTACGTCTCAGTCTGACTGACTTAGCTTCCACATCTACGTGAAATCATGCGCTATTGCCTTTTCTCCGTGTGGCCTATTTCACTTGGCGTAATGCCCTCAAGGCCCCTCCATGTCGTCCCCAATGACAGGATTTCCTTCTTTTTTATGGCTGAGTAATATTCCAGCGTGGGTATATGCTGTGTTTTCTTGATCTGTTCACCCAGTGGGGACACCTAGGTTGTTGGTCTTGGCTACAGTGAATAATTCTGCAGTGAACGTGGGGGGGGGCGGGTATCTATGAGTTACTGACTCCGATTCCTGTGATATGTAAAGGGATGTATTTCTTCTTCAGTGTTGCTTCTGACATTTTATTCCTCAAGGGAATCATGAATCTGGGGTTAATAATTCTAATAAATTGGAGCCTCCATCAGACGAAGTGCAGAGGGATGTCTTGCGCCGAAGAAGTTTTGGGTTCCATTCCTCATACCAGCCCACTGTCCTTAGCATGGCCCCGTGGGGGTGGGCACTGTTAACTCCATTGCACAGATGAGGGAGCTGAGGCCAGGCAGCCAGGAGGGGGTGATTGTGGGATTTCAGCTCTGCTTATATAGGACTAGACCAGCACCAAGGTAAAGACCGTGCTCTCTAGAGAGACTGCATGGGTTTTTCCCCCTGGAATTCCAGTTCCTGCTTGGAAACCCTGGGCCAGTTACTTACCCATTCTGAACTTCAGCATCTCATCAGTGAAAAGAAGCCAAGGATGGAGGTCCTTCCTCACTGGGGTGGCGAGGCTCACCCAAGTCAGTGCATCTGTCGCCGCTAGGGTGGCACTGGGCACTCGCTCACGCGACACTGACATGTAAGCACCCAGGGAGCGTTCCTGTGTCATGCTGACTTTCGACTTTGACATGCAGACTGTCTGACTTTTCCCCAACAGAGGCATTCCAGATGCCAGCTGGGTGCAGGTCACTGTGCTGGCCATTGAAGGTGATACAGAAACTGGGGTCCTGGGCTGGCCTTGGGCAGCTCACAGTGTGGGTGGGGAACCAGGCAGGGCAATGAGAAGGTGACTGACTATTCAGTGTGCCCACACACACATGTGTGCATGCACACACACACATGCACACACAGAGACACATATGCACACACCCAGGCACACACATACACACATGTACACACCAACACGTGCGTGCACACACACACATGTACACACGGATGCACACACTGGTGCACACATGTGCACACATATGCACACACTGGTGCACACACATGCACACACATGTACACATGCGTACACATGCACACACAGACACATGCATACACTGACACACACACAGGGATGCACACACGCACACACAGGCACATATGCACACACCCACGCACACACATGCACACACAGTCACATGCACACACCGACGCACACACACATATGCACACACTGACACGTGTGTGCACACGCACGCACACATGCACACACAGAGACACATATGCACACACCCATGCACACACATACACGGATGCACACACCAACACGTGCGTGCACACACATGCACACATGTACACACGGATGCACACACATATGCACACACTGGTGCACACATGTGCGTACACATGCACACACAGACACACGCATACACTGATGCACACACATGCACACACACAGGGATGCACACACAGGCACATATGCACACACTGACACGTGTGTGCACACGCACGCACACATGCACACACAGACACATATGCACACTGGTGCACACACGTGCACACACATGCACACACGTGCACATGCACGCATGCACACACACGCACACATCTCATGCTCGCAGATCCTGGCAGTGCCCTGGTGATCCCGGGCACAGAGCCTGCTTACCGACAGAGTGGGTTGGGTGAGGAAAGCGCAAGTGGGGGCCCAGGCTAGCAGGAGGCCGAGGAGGTGCTGTGGGTGGAGGGGGCTGAGGGCTGTGCAGGGCACATGCCACGGACTGTGGTTGACGTGACGGGCTCCGGATGGGAACAATGAGCACAAACGGGACGTGAATGCCTTTCTTCAGGGATGTGACTGGAGAAATGGGGGAATTTTCTGTAATTTGTTCTTTCAACCTTGAATGGATGAGAATTGTGCTAAAGATGGGAGGGAATATGGTTTGACGGGAAGAGACGGGCTCATCACCTAGCTGAGAACCGTCACCTGATTGTAACCTGTGAAAACCTGTAGATATTTGCCAGCTCACCGCACCCTACTGAATCCGGAGTTACTCTCAGGTGAGTAATGTCCTTCGGGGGAAGGCCCGGTCTATGACGTTTGCTGAACACGGTGACCGGTTACTGTACCTGAAGCCAGCCAGTGTGCCCTCGGTGGGCTGTGACCCTCCTGCCCAGGGCAGCTCTCCACACCACAGTGCACGGCCTTCAGAAGCCACTGTGGGGGGCAGGGGGGGGCAGCAGGAGAAGCGGCAGGGCCCACCCCTCTGGTCTTTGTCTTCCTGACAATCAGGTTGGGGATTTCGCCCGAAAGAAGTATTAGAATCTGTGCAGCATTTTCACAGGAGGATTGTCTGTACAAATGAAGACATTTTTCCCGTTCCTTCTGGACTGAGAGCCATGGTGTACTCGACGAAGCCGCATGGGCCCCAGCCTCCAGCCTGGGTGCTCCTTCTGCCCTTGGTAATCACGTTTGACACAAGGTCATTTATCAACAGGGCGAGCTGTTTGGAGAGCTTGTGGTGCTCCAAACAGAGTGAGCTAACAGCTCATTCCCACTAAAAACACAGCGCAAAGTGGGCTCTGAGCCAAAGGCCAGATTGCACTGTTGGGGTTAAAGAGCAGTAATTAGTAACAATTAAGGGGACACACTCTGCCAGATCCTCTGCTGCAGAGCTGTACCTTTCCTTGAAGCAGGGATTGATTTTAGTTGTGGGGAAGGAACGCATCACCTTTGTCATTTAAAGGATGGGTCCGTCTCATGGAGAAAGTAAGCCGGCTGGCAGGAGATGGGTTTTACCTGCTTATGCAAAAAAGAGAAGAGAGAAGGTATGTGTCTGAGAACCGGTCTTGTGTATATTCCTTGGAACAGAAACAGAATTTTAATGATGTTTGAATATGTGTAAGAAATGGACTTGAGTCGTCGGCCACACATCCCGTTTCATTCCAACAGTAGAGGACACAGCGTAGACAGTGCCGAGGCTGAGTCCACGCTGCCCTCAACACACGGTGTGTTTCCTCCCATGGGAATTCAGCGGCAGCCCAGTAAGCATGTAGGGCAGCCCTGGGCTTGCTAGAGGGGTGGGAGGCAGGAACAGACAGAAATCCGGCTGTGAGGGACACGCAGGGGTTTGCGGTGTCTCTGGAAAGACAGGTGCACGTGGGTGGTAATACCACGCAGGGCGCATGCCCGAGTGTAGGCAGCGGGAGGCTCCTGCAGTGGGAGGCTGCAGAGGGAGAAGTGGGTGGGGGCTGGGGGCTGTTGGCCCTCAACTCAGGACGTGAGCTGAGCCCTGCGGTTTGGGTCGGCTTGGAAGGCAGCGGAGGGGAGGAGGCCAGGGTGGGCGTTGCGGGATCAGCGCTGCCATGTGTGGGAGCAAGCCGCAGAGCTGACCCACGCGTGTCTCCTCCGTGCCCCCATCTGCTCCTGTTCCGGTCAGTCTCCCCTCCGAGGGCCGCGGGCTGATTAGCCCCGGAATGTCTGGGGCTCTGACTCCCAGCTCTCCTCTTTGTCTGAGAAGCTCTCCTTCATTGTCCCGTGAGTTGGCCACTTGGGTCCAGAAAAGGAGAGACGCTGGGGATCTGGGAGGGGAGGGCAAAGTAAAATGGGGGCCCCCTACCATGTCTGCATAGTTTGCAAGTTTGTAGCTATGTCAGCAAACTGTTACATACACTCTACTCCCTGACCTCCGGAGAGACTCAGAACAGGAACTCGTAAACCACGGCCCAGACCCTGCCCACCATGTGTGTGTGTGGAAACAGCCATGCTTGCTCGCTTCCCTATCTGCGGCCCCATTTTCCGAACAGGGCAGACCCGAGACCTTGCCACGGAGACATAGGCTCATGAAGCCTCACACAGTTACTATCCAGTACTCGACGGAGGGTCTGCCAAGCCTGCACTAGGTTAGGGTTGCATATACATTCTGGGTCCTTAAGAGTTTGGGGCCAGAGCGCGGTTGTCTGGGGAGGGCTACCCCTCACCCCCGACCAGCCCCTTCTTGTCCGGCTGCTGCCCTTCCAGGGGGCCTTGTGTGCCTGCGTGCAGACGCCCACCCAAGACCACGCATCCAGCTCCTTCGCACCGTTCTGTGAACTGCCGAGCCGGGCGCGCCCCTGAGGCCGGAGAGAGGCCTCGAGGGGGCAGATCCCCGGAGCTAGTCTGGTGCTGAGCGCAGGTGCTGGTGTGTGGAGTACCACGAGCTCTGTGGGAAGGGTTCAGCCTCATGGTGGGGGCCTGTCTGTGGCCCAAGGGACTGACTCTTCACTCTGCAGAAGCAGAAGGAGCAGAGCAGGGCCCGTGATGCACTGGGCACGGAGCAGGACCCCTTGTACCTGGTGGCCGGGGACAGGGCGCAAGGAGGGCTTCCTCTGCCAGAAGCTGCAAGACGGCAAGCTTTGCAGGAAATCTCTGAGCAAGGCGGGTTGCGGCATGGGGGTTCTGGAAACCCAGCAGCATCAACAGTGTGTCCTGTGCTCTTGATGTTTGCAGACTGAGACGCTTTCAGGTACGTCGGACTGTGAGTGGCGATTTGTGCACTCCCACTAGAGACCCCGACGGCTGCCGTGGAAAAGTCCCCCTCAGCTGGCTGCAGCTGCCCTGGGCGTCAGCCCCCTTGGGGGCCCTGCATTTGCTGATTTCCTATTCGTAATTTCCAAAAGTTGTCATGGTTTATATTTCATTTGGCATCAGAAGGCCATCGCGTCGGATGTGGCAGGAATCCCAAATCACAGGAGTCCTCTGAAGAGCCTTCTCTTTTTTGGTTACGTGGACCATTAGAAAGATTGCTTGATGCTGAACTTATGGAACCTCTTCTTTTTTGTCTTTGCTGCCCAGATCCTAATTTTGTCTTCTCTCTGAGCCGAGTATTTGACTTTCAGCTAAATATTCACGGATATTTGAACTCTCCTATCTTTGCTACGTGATTGCTTGCTCTCTACTTGAATACCTGCATTGAGGGAGCAAACCTTGTGAGGAGGCCTAATCAATCAGCCTCAATTGTTAGAAAACTCTCCTCAAGTTTTATTCAAAATTTCCTTCCCGCTGCTTCCCCACACTGAGGTCCCAGCTCTGTTCTTTGAAGCCAGTTCAAGTAAAATTACTCTTCACAGGACAGCTTTTCCAGTTTTTGTAGATAGTGGTCATGCGTCTTCGCGCCCAAAGCAACATCATCTCCTGGTGCCAGATCCCCAGACCGTTCCTTTCCTGCCATTTCTCAAATGGCCTGGCGCCAGGACCCTTTGGTGTGCTTAGCCCCCCTAGAGGTGGGACCCTGACCCATCTTGCCTGTTAGATCGACTGCACCTGATCGCTGTTGCCTTTTGAGTGAGGCCCCCATCCATACATGTCTTTCCCAAGCGCAGCTGACTCTGAGTTGTCCTTCCTGCCCGGGAACCTGCCCCAGGGGTGGTGACCGTCCCCTGCTGTCATTGTGTCTCCAGTGCCGACCACGAGCTCTCCTGAGCTCACACCCTGATAGCAACAACTGTTTGAGAATGCACAGTTAGTGATGGTTTTATGTTGAAAAACCGTTCTTAGCTTTCATTGGCCCTGAGGAACACATCCGAATCCCTTGAGAGAGCTCACCAAGGCCACTGCAAACTCCTGGCCGCATGCCTCCCCAGCTTCAGTCCCCCAGCCTGCCGCCCCACGAGGTCCACACCCGCTGCTCTCAGTGGCCCAAGTGTGCAGCTCAGAGCCTCTGGGCTCTTGACACTTTTAGCCCCTTCCTCCAGGCCTGTCTCCCTCCCGCCCTCTGTGTGCGTGGGACTTCTGCAGCTCCAACTCCTAATCCGTATACCCACACCTCCACAGACGTGCTTTGACAAGATTTCCTCTTCTCTTAATTTAATTACGAGCTGGGTGCCCACTTGACCACCCAGCTGTATGCGTGGGGAGAGCGGGGACCACAGCCTCTTCCCCTTCTCAGTCACTGGGGCACAGAAGCTCCGCGCGCATTCTGCTTGGGACAGCGGGATCGGGCTCGGAAGGCTGTTCTGAATTGTCCTTCTGCTAAGTAATTAGGAGGCTCTCATGCCTAAGAAGGCTCCTCGGACCTCCCACATTTGTATAGACGTTTTGTGCTCTTGGGTGTTCACGCAGCATCATGTCTCTTTCACCAAGCCCAGCTGGCTGGTGGTTTCACCTTTACAATTTCAACTTAGGAATTGCTCAGTTGATCGTATTTGGAAGGCTTACCTCTATTGTGCCTTCTAAAGCAATATCTGTAAAAATTCTGAAAGCACTGGAAATGTTGGACTAAAATTATCACATTTTCTAACAATGTCTGTTTTGACTGGGGCTCTGCTGCATAATTTCATGTCAAGCAGAATAAAAGTAATCTTTTATTTTCCTGGTGTTGCTTTATAGTTAGATTGTAGGAGATCTTCATAAAATACACCAGCCATGCATCTTTGATTCAATATTCATGTATTCTCCCACACACCCAATTTCAAGGCCATGTTTAAGGGGAATAAAAAAAAGGTCCCATAAACAGTGACAGCTTATGTGGCTTACTTTAAAAAAAGAGGCTCTGATAAACTTTTAGCTCTTTCAAATTCCCAACTTTTATCCCTAAATCCACTAAAACCCAAACACCTACATTAGTCTCTAAACATTCATTGCTCAGCTTTATGGATAAGATTATACTAGCACTTTTTTTATTGTGGGAAAAAATACATGACATTTACTTTACTATTTTAACCATTTTCGAGGACGTAGTTGAGAAGGGTTAAGTGCACGTACACGGTTACACGATAGATGTCTGGCCCTGAAACACTGAATCTCCAGACCCTCCCCCTACTCATTCCCCTTCCAAACTCCACCCGCCCCTGGAGCCCACCGTTCTATGCTCTGTGTCCACGAATCTGACCACTCCAGCTACCTCCCAGAAGTGGAATCACACCGTGTTTGACCCTTTTTGTCTGGCTTATTTCACTTGGCCGTGTCCTCAGGGTTCATGCATGTTGTAGCATGGGACAAGATGTCCCTCTTTTTAAAGGCTGATAATATTCTATTCTATGTGTCTATCACATAATCTTCATCTCTTCATCTGGCAGTGTGCAAGTGAGCTGCCCACTTCTTGGCTATTGTGAATCGTTCTGCCATAAACATGGTCGTGCAAATACCTCTTGGTGATCTTGCGTTGAAGTCTTCTCGATAAATACTCAGAAATGAAATTACTGGATCATATGGTAACTGTTTTTTTTTTTTTTTTAAGAACCTCTGCACTCTTTTACATAATGACTGCACCTTTTGCATTCCCACCAAGTTCTGCTAGCACGTTTTTGACAAGTGATGTAAATTGTTACAGATTGTCTCACTGCACAAGCTCATTATTGATTGGAATAATAAATATTTCTGGTGGGTCAATTTACAAGGGCAGAAGACATTTGTCATTTGCATATATGGACACGCAGCAATGTTCCAGGAAAAGGTTGTTTGATCTCAGAAATGTAGCTGTTTCCTTCTGAGAGTAAATGAAATTCTGGAAGCCGCATGTAAGAGCAAATTAGAATGGACTGAAATTCTCAGTTACTCCTAATAAGTGTAGGGTAGGCAGAGCCTTTTATAGTTTGCTATGAAGATTTGTGAAATACCACCTAGAGATGATGTTTACAGAAGGCACACGTAAATATACACATATGTATCTGGGCAGGAGAAACACATGCATGACTTAGTAAAGCCAAGCCAGGAGCATGGGCGAGCCAACATTAATTAGCAGAATGCAGGGTGGGGACAGGGGACATGGGGCGGGCAGTTTCTGATAAGCAGTTACAAACTGATGTGTATAAGAGTGTGCTCTGCAGTGAGAGATCTGCGGTATCATGGGATTGGGGTCTGGGGTGGGACTGAGGGTCTTGGGCAGCCAGCATTGGGCTATTAAAGGACAGGTGAATGGTCACCAGAAGGACAGTGTATGATGCCAGGGAGAGATTTTCCCTGTTTGCGGTTTTGTTCAGAGCTTGTTGACCAACAAAAGACAAAACTGCAAGCTGCAAAATAAGATATGTGCATTTATTTGGGGTCTTAGGGATTGAAGTCCTGGAGACACAACACTGGCTGAAATTGAGAAGTGTTCTGGAAAGACAACGGAGGTTAGAGGTTTTAAAGAGGAAGGAGGGAATTTATTTGTTTGGAATGAAATGGGATTGGTGCTGGTGCAGCTTATAGTTACTCTAATCCATATGTGATTGGGCGTGAGGGCCAGTGTTAGGTGCAAAGTCCATTTGTGTCCATTCTAAGGTATAACAGATGGCTTGGCTTTTAGCTGAGTTTAGCAAAAATTCTGAGAATTTGAGACAGGAGATGGGCCTAAGCCTCACTTCCTCAATGTTTTCCTGGTTGCGTTTAAAATAACTCTGTTAGCGATGCTTATTCCATTTTATTCCTTCCCTTATCAAGCTGGACATAAGTATTGAAATTTTATGTGAAGCATTATTAAATAGTTATACCCGTGAATTATGCCACATTCAAACAATCTGAAGAAGAAACTAAAATATTTAACTTAAACTCTTAAAGCATAGCCCAGATAGTAAAAGAAACAGGAGAGAGAATTTTGGCAAGCTTTCTTGATTGTAAATCATAATAGGTTTAAAAAAGGTTTGTTTTCCTTTTTCCTAAAGCATAGTATTTGGGCTACACAAAATTTTTGTTTGTGACTATCTGGCTATCTGTGTCAACAAGAAAGGTACCTAAGAGACTGTTTTAGCAGGTGGATAGCAGTAAGTTTTTATTTATCAGTGGATTCATTTAATTCCTAGATATGACAGTTCTTACATATTTTTATAAGCTGATTTCTGTCTTATCATAAATTCTAAGTCAATACTTCTCATACCCAAAAGAACAGTTAAAACTTATCTCCACAAATCATCCTGATATGACTACAACTTTATCAGAGTGAAGTAGGAGGCATACGATCCATATTTATCCAGCTGAAAGGCTGATTTCCATGGTGTTTGAGTAACTGCCTGCTGAAAGAACGGTCTTCAAAAGTGGGTGAGTTCAATTCATTTAAGGGTTTTGTCTGTTGTGTCTGAAGTTGGATTCATTTAGGCTTTAATTTTTTTTTTCAGAGGTTAAATAAACTCACTAAGTGAGCATTAGTTTATTTTTGAAAATATCACCATTATCATCCCCAATTAATGCTTTACTCATCCCAAGGGGGACCCACAGGAGATACCATCAACTACGACGTGACTCAGCTCTTACGACAGAGTCAAGCAGGTCAGCGCCATTGTGGTTCAGCTTAAGGCGAATTAAGCTTTCACTTCTTTTTCCTCCCAAGAAACGTCACCCATGACTGCACAAAAAGAACAGAAAGAGGCATGTGGAGAGGGAAGGGGCATCCCGCAGCACATCATTCGTGCTAGTGATCTGGTCTTTCAGTCACTGTAGTTCCATGTTTTGCTGTTGTTTGTTTCATCTTTTGGATTTGACCCTATGGATATTTTACTCGGATAAACCTTTGGATTCACCAAAACGTCTGCAAAACATTCCCCGGCCCTCTGCACACAGTATTACAGAAAGTCCCCTTTCAAACAGGTGAAAAACTAACCCACCTCACTCAACACCTAAGATATGCCTCAGAATGAATAGGACTCCTTCCACTTCATGGAAATGTAAAGTTACATATGCAAAAAGACCTTTAAAAGAGTAGACCAAAAAGTGGTTTTGTGAGTTCTACAAAGTTTGTCCAATTTATCATTTGGTATTTAAAGATTTAAATTAAAAACAGGTAACGAATTCCTGATCGGGTCAATCAGCAAACATTAATTGAGTAGAGACTGCCTTCTTAGCCCTATATCATATATTTGTGGTATATATTGAAAAAGCACATTTAAAAAAGTACTGTCTTTAAGGCATTTAAATTGTGTTCCCTGAATCTGGCCACCATGCCAATTTAATTTTGACTGGCAATTCTTTGAAAATCAAAGATGGATACAATTTATTTTAATTGAGATGAAAACTCAGTCTGAAACCTTAAAATTCTAGAGGTAATTGAGGCTACCTTTAATGAAGATTGTACAAATTGTAACATTTTCTCTGTAAGGCAATGATCCAACCCCAGAAGACATACTTTATTTCATTCAGTCTAAATGTGAGACCTATCACCACTTCATGCACCATTAAGAAAAGAAAAATGCTACTAGAAAAATTATGATCTGATGCTTCCTTACCACTCAAAATTGTAATTTATACATTTTAAAGAGCTCTTTAAGGCATATTTAGATAATGATTTTAATCTATATAGCTCTTTGCATGGATAGGTATATGTATGAATACAATAACACATTGTTAAAGGTACAGATAAAACTTCACAGAATCTGCCTCTTCTGAATCTTAACTCAGAGTCATTAATGTCCCT
The DNA here is from genome assembly GCF_054177405.1 of Leptonychotes weddellii. Lineage (NCBI taxonomy): Eukaryota > Metazoa > Chordata > Mammalia > Carnivora > Phocidae > Leptonychotes > Leptonychotes weddellii. Next base: position 1,126,746 of record NC_138370.1, read on the forward strand.
ATGTTTACATACCATTGTTTTCTGCCATTGAGAGTATGGAAAATGTGGCATTTTGTAAAAGGCTTCACTAGGGTCTCAGTATTCCGTTCCAAACCCCTCACCCTGGCTCTGCACATTTCAACACTGGTGCTGTTCTGAATTCTTAATTTTACAGAAGGTGTCAACAAAATATTTTCATATGGTAGCCTTTCCTCAAAGATCCTGTATTAGTGTTCACAAAAAAACCAGAATCAATGGGAAAGAGATATTACAGCAAGTGGCTCACTTGATTATGGAAGCTGGAAGTCCTGCCACCTGCCGGCCCAGGACAGGTGGTGGAGTAATTCTGTTCAGAGGTCCAAGACCAGGAGCTCCCTGTCAGAGGGCAGGGGAAGAAGACAGAGAACTGGCCCTTTGTCCGCCTTTTTGTTCTATCCAGGCCCTCAACTGATTGGATGTTGTCCACATGCGCTGGCGAGGGCGATCTTACTCAGTCTTCTGATTCACATGCTGATCTCTTCCAGAAAGAGCCTCACAGACACCCCCAGAAATACTGTGCTAGCAGCTACTGGGGCTCCCTCAGCCCAGCCAGGGTGACACATAATTCACCCGTCAGTGGTCTTACATGCTGTGTTGCCTGAAGAAAGTTTAGTTTTGGGCTTCTCAGGGCTTGTCGGTGTCCAATCATGTCACTAGGAGGATAACACAGTCCTTTACTTGAGCTTGCCCTTAAATTTGCAGACACACACCCTCAAAATAAGCAAAAGAAACCAGAGTTTCATTTCAGATGACTGGCCAGCCCCACTTCTTTCCTCAATATTGAATATACATTCCCCTTGCCCTTGGAGGCCAAGCTCAGGGGTGTCAGTGTTCTTTCCTTTTTGCAAGTGGTAAATATTCTAGATATCTATTTTAACCATAACAAAAAATTCAGTGTTTTGATAAGAGTTCTGATGGGTTCTCAATTTGGCTCGAATTGTCAGCCCAGAAGCCCCTGAAGACACAACCTGTGTATCAAGCTTTATATCATGCTATCAAATATCCAGCAAATAAAAGAAAAATGTAGCGACTTTATCATTTCCTGACTCTTCTTTTGCAACCAGAACTTCAAGAATACAATTCAGAAAATTCTTGCTTGAAATTATACCTTACATTGGTTTAAATTTTTAGAGATTTCAAAGCCCTTTCTCTTACATGGCCTTATTTGATTTAAAGAGAAAAAGAAAAGGAACCCAAAACCAAAAATACAGAAGAAAGAAAAACATACGAGGTGAGCAGCGAAGCCTTATCACGCCCACTTACCAGCTGGGGACACTGACATGCAGAGGGGAAGGGACAGGTCTACAGTCCTCTGTCACAAAGTGACAGCTATTCAGGAAATAAGGGTGCTGACTCAAGCGTAGCGCCTCCCCCAGGCCAGGGCATTCCCTCTCCTTGCAGAATGCTGTGCAGAGACGGGGGACTGTGGCCCCTGGAGGAGGACAGGAACCTCTGAGCTGTCCCTCTGGTGCTGGTGGGCTTGCTCTTTGTCAGTCATGCTGCCCTCCCTCCTACCACCTAACTCCAAGTCAGCTGTCCCGGGTGCCCTTTGTTATTATGAGGACTTAACTGGAAATTTCCTACCAAGCTCTGGAAAGTTTAGTTAAACATGGTGAAGAAATCTCCAAAAATTAAGCCCTTCATTATGATTTTTTTGTTTTGGGCTCATGAAATCATTTTTGTCCTGATTGCCCTTTCTTGGAATAAAACATCAGATGTCTTCTTGCAAAGGTGAAATCTTGGAATCTGTTCCTGTAGATATTAACAGTCTCCCTGTCCCAACTTGATTTCCATTCTCAGCCCATCCTCAGCCTCCCCACGCAGGCCTGAGGGCTGAGTTCCTGCACTTCCCATCCAGAGCGTGAATTTGCAAAGTTAAGTATTTGGTTGGGTTTTAAGAATTATCGCTTGGGTTGCTGAGATAAGTCAGGCCCGTTTTGTTATCAGAGCGGTAATAGAAGTTTGTGATCTGTCGATGGTTTAGCCAACGCTTGGGGGCATCCTTCACACAGAGCTCCTGCATCTGGGCTTATGGAAGGGAGAAGCCAAGAAAATGCAGAGCCACTCTAATTTGTTCCAGAGTGATAAGCTGTGTTGTGTAAATGGCCTCATACCTGATTATGTAACCTGGATGCTGGAGGGTGTTGAGTCACAGATGTATGACAGGCAGTAAGGACTCTTCAAGGAACTTAGGAAAATGGATTGCTTGAGCAGAGGCTGTAGCTAAGCTGCTGCAGAAATGCTTTCCCTTTGCTGACCTGCTGCCTGATCCTCTCCTTCCAGAGAAGAGGGAAGAGTATAGGTCAGTGGTCCTCCTGGACTCAGAGAAATGCCTGGTCTTGCCCCAGGTGGAGGCTGTCTGAGAGACAGGAAATGGCCATCTGACAACGCCATGCACATGGGGTCTGCTGCTCGAGGGTGGTGGCCCGCCTGGGGCTCCCTTCTCAGAAGCAGCCCAGAGAGTCAGGGCTCACGGCTGTGACAAAGAGGAAGGTAGACCAGGAAGCCGCATGGAGTCCCTTCAGGAAGACATACCCCGCAGGTGATTGTCCCTCTCATCAGTTTAGATGGGACTGTAAGACCAGCCTGGAGTGTCCTACGGCCTGCTTCCAAATCTTGTCATTTCCTAGTGGAATTCCCATTCTGCCTTGGCATTTAAACCTTTTATCTATTTTATTTATATCTACATGGGGGATATTTTATGTCTGTTTGAAGGGTTTTTAGTATTAAAGTGCTTCCACACTCTAAATATTATAATTGTGAAATATTTTTCTTCTTTCATGTGCCAATATCTTACAGTTTTTCTAGTACCTTGTGAATTCTTATGGTTTTAGTTTCTTATATGCTAATAACAAAGTTCCTAGCATAACATTTGTTTTGTTTTTTTCTCATGAGACTTCCTCATAATTCTGGTGTATTTTCACATTTTACTTCTGGGTAATTCAACTGAAACACTTATTTTATGATTTTTCTTATTTTGCTAGTGATTAATACTATTATTAAGTGAAGACTATGGGACACCTATATCACCTCACTCCCGCTTTAATATCTTGCTGTGTCTCTAAGGAACACTAAGTGATTTCCAAAGTAGATCTGTCCTGCAGGTTGGAACCGTGCAAGGTACACAGTATTTGCTGGAAATCACTCAGATGTTCATCCACCTGCTGAGAAAATGGTGCTAGCAGCTACTGTGTCTGCTAAGGACTTTGAAAAGAGAGATGAGGTTTTTACACAAATTGTCAAGATTTCTTTAACATCATAGATGCCATTTTTTTCTTAAATTTAAATCTTAATTCATTTTCTTAATTACTGTTTTTTTATTTACTGTTTTTTAATATGCAAGAAATGTCATAGGCTACACAAGCAGATAAAGAATAATGGTGTTTCAGGACAGAAGGAATGGTAGACTGTAATTAGTGTCGTCTCAGGATGACAACCACAAACTGACAATCAAAATGTATTGAAAAGAAAAGGCTGGAGCTGAGTCCCGTGTGCACACACACAGCAGTTACACAGCCTCTCTGTCACATGTCCCTTCTGTGTGACCCTGGAAGACCGAGACACCTCCAGAAGAATGCAGCAAGAATGATAGGAAAGCTTGGAATTCCGCCAAATATGGACTTTTAAAAGGACTTTGATGTATTCAATACAGAAGCGGGGTCAAAATAGCTTTATTCAAACACCTAAAGATCTGTCGAATGTGAGAACTACATTTACATTTTGTGGTCACAGAGGAGGTCAGAGAGCCATGGGCGGGAGTCACAGTGAGGTAGATGTTAGCATAGTGCTCAGAAGGAACGTCCAGCAAGTCAACCCTCATTGCCTTAATGCCAAGTGTCCCACTGTTCTGAGGTTCCTCTCCCATCTGCATGTCACTGGCAGGAGGAAGGCATAACCTATCCGTGCTGCCCTGGCTTTGCTGACGGTGCTTCTGCCCAGCTCTCTAAAGGTCTTCCGTGACAGTGGGGTCACGGGTGGCTTCCTTCCAGGCAGTCAGAGCGCTCTCTGATGCCGGACTTACCCAGTCCCCTGAAGCCCTACAGAACTTGCTGCCCCTGGCTGGGCTACCAGTTTGATTCAGTTAGGCTCAACTCAACTCAGCTCCACTAGATGCCATGTATTGGCATGACAAAGAATAGACTAGAGCCAGACTCCATTTCTGATGCTCAAGTGCAGAAGAGGAGAGAGATGAAGACAACCAGCAGTCCTGCAAAACAGGGAAGTGAGTGCCCCAAAGGGGGCAGAAGCAATGAGATAGGTTTGCAGAGGAGAAATGAGAAGTCTGCCTGGAGGGACAGAGAAGGCTCCCTGGATGGTACAGACCCTACGGGCCATAATGGACAAGCAGGAGTTTTGTAGCAAAAGAAGCAGATTTGAATCAGAGGCACAGGCTGAGTTCTGTGTGTCTAAATCTGGAAGTCTGAGAACCTCTGCCCTGAGGCTTTATGCTAATTGGTGACTCATTTGTTATCAAATATATTCTGGGTTCTTCTAAGTGCCACCCATTGCTGTACCTGCTGGCGGGTTAGTGCACTGCACCTGCTGTATCCCCCAGGACTTTTGTGCTATCCTAAAATAAATCGTGTCTATCACGTGCAAACTATCAGAAGATAAAAGTATACTTTACAAGATTAGTCATCCTGAACGTTCTATGCCCACATGTTAAGAACATGTGGATGTTAATATATCCACTAAAAAAAATTGGCATGATTATAAACTCATTTTTTGTATTACATGAATAAAATGATAGATGAGCCATCATTTTTATAAAGGATACTTTGAGTAAAATCTCCCCACTACATTTTCCACTATAAAATAACTTAATTTAACCTTGGGGGTTTTCATTTATCATGTCCCTTCTGTTCCTTTTGAAATTCAACAGGCTGAATCAGTAAACCTCAAGCAAACTAAGCAAGCATAACAAAATACTGTTATTCATTTTTCTAAAAGCATCATTTATTTAGATAACGAAAAGAAGAGAGATACTGTTTCTAGACTTCGGCCATTCTTCTCTTTATGTGTAGATCTAGATGTAGAGAGAGATCATAGATAGGAAGCTAGCTAGATATGATAGATGATAGATAGATAGATAGATAGATAGATAGATAGATAGATAGATATGGTAGATAGGTAAGTAGATCTATTTATAGGCCCACTTATGATGCGACCACCTTGGGTAGGAAGGGATCTGGGGTGGGCTGTGGAGAGAGAAGGAGAGAAGGGGAGGGAGATCAGTGTGGGAGAATGGACATTCTACTATCTAGCTGCCTGAATTGCTTAACCCTTGAGAAGATTAAAGTCCTCATTTCTCAATGAGAAATAACAAAGAACAGACCAATCATGCATTTTAATTTAATACGATACATCATCGTCTGCAAAGAATGATGTTTGTCTTATTCTGTTTGTCTCTAGTCTGGGAAGGTTAGTTTTACCTTAGCTTCATGGTCTCCAAGTTAGCAGGAATGGTTGAGTTACAGAATGTAATACCTTTCCTGGGAAAGAGAATTGGAGTGGGAGGGGATAGCAGCTAGAGCTAAGCGTGCATGGTAGGGGGAAATGAGGGAGGAGTCATACCAGCAAGAGTGTCCTATGTTCCAAGAAAGAACTTCTAGGACTAGACTCTATTGTTGGCATTTATCTGAGCCACACATAGGGAGCAACTAGACATTTTAAATGCTGCCACACAAGTAGTTTGCAGGGCTCATGTTGTATATGTATTTCTGAGAATTAAGCTAAATATGAAAAGTCCAGGTAGACTACTTCTCACCCTTGTTGGTTTCTTGTTAAAAAAAAAGAAGAAGATAGCAGGAAGGGAAAAATGAAGGGGGGAAATTGGAGGGGGAGATGAACCCTGAGAGACTATGGACTCTGAGAAACAAACTGAGGGTTCTAGAGGGGAGGAGGGTGGGAGGACGGGTTAGCCCGGTGATGGGTATTAAGGAGGGCACGTACTGCATGGAGCACTGGGTGTTATATGCAAACAATGAATCATGGAACACTACATCAAAAAAAAAAATGACATTGAAATCATGCTGTGTCCCACTCTCAAGCTGCTAAGGCACTCCTGCTGATCAGCCCCCGAAAGGCTTGAAGTAGCCAGAAGTACTTGAAAAGGAGTACACAATTCTTGCTAATGGGACTTTTTGGCACAAATTTTCTTCCTTTGCCTGTCTCCTGTATATAATCCTGGTATTTAGTACTGAAGCCCTAACAGAGCATCTGTCCTTAATTTTTCCACATTGTGACCACTTTAGGAATCTGGTGTAATGTAAATATAAAACATCTAACTTTGTCTCTAAGTATTTGTCTTACATTGTCACCATTGCTATATATAAAAAAAAAAAAATACCTGGATGCAAAATTTACAAAAGTGTCTCTCGCTTTTCAGAAAACAGATTAGTGACCATTTCTTAGAAACTTGAAATAAAATGAGGTTGTTCAAATACAACTAAAAGGAAACTTCAGTCTTGCTCAACAGTGGATTCCAGGATTGAGAGGAAGTATCGGGCATTGAGCATGCATGACGTTTCACATCTAGATCTTTTTCACATTTTGTTTTGACGGTAACTAATGCTGGAAACACAGCTTTCCCATAGTTGGCAGCAGAATTAGAGTATCCACAGTTGTTTTTTTTCCTCAGTCAAGTTTTGTCAATAAATTCCAGAATTCTACTCTCCTATTGCATTTCATTGCAGCCTTATTCCCTTCCTCTTGAGTCCCAGAGCCCTGGCATGGCAAGGCTGCGTCTTTATCTCATCTAAGTTAGCAAGAAAATAACACATGTCTAGATTTCTATTTCAAGGTTGTTTGTTCTGAAAAAAAAATAACCTCCAGGAGAATTTTGCTTTTTTATTCAATGTGTCTGAAGAATTCAAATTGCAATCAAAGGCAAATTCCAGCCTCAGAAACCCATCTTCCGATTGAAAAGTAATGCTGTCTCTGTGTCCAAGCTTCTGCTTCAGAGTTGCATTTTCACTAAAAGAATTTATATGTTTATTTGTTTGTTTAAGCATCAAGCTGAACAGTGACTGCAGGGTGTCAAGTTGGAAGGCGTATCGATTCATACAGCCAAAGATGTTCTCCAGGTAAGGCTTTGTGAATGAACTCCTGCTTGTCCAACTGTTCTTACAAATTATTTTCTCTAAAATAAGTATTTTTTTAGAAAGATCTTTTCCTTTTCAACTCTTGGTAAACTTCTTCAAATGTTGATGGTTCAAGACCGTGAAGCATTTCTGGTTCGTCCTTCTGGGGGAGGGCTGGATTGTTTCGAGATTCTTGGACCTTCTCCGTTGGCCATGGAGCAGGAAAGTATCATCTGGGATGTCAGGAGTTAACTCAGAGCTCCGTTACTTACTCACTGTGTAACTTTGGGGAAGAAAAGACTATTAAAACTTACTTTACTTTTCCATAAGATTGGATAATAATGGAACTTGCTCATAGGGTGATTGTAAGGATTTCGGAGTTGAATCTCCTACAGGGCTTAGCAGAGCATAAGCGTTCAATAAGTGTGAGCTCCCATTTCTGTTATCAGTCTGTATGTTCCAGTGCAGAAAACAAGGAGCCAAAAACAACGCTGGGTCATTATCTCTGAATAGCATGACCCCAAAGCATAGGATGCAAACATCTCAGAACGCTTGATCTGAGCCCAGATGTCCAAACCTCCTGTGGTCAGAGATTTCCTTGGCACATACATGTTTCACCATTTCTTAGATAACAGACTTGCAATTTCTAACGGGATTGGAATTCATCAATGGTGTCAACCTGTGTTTCTGAGCAAGTCTGTGGTTTCATTAAATTTTATGTTGATTGGCAGGTGAAGCTGCCAGTTCCTTTGTATTAGAGGGAATATCTTAAATTCTATAAAGGGTGATGTTGATTGACAGAGACACCAATTCAATTTTCTTCCTCTGCTCTAAGCCACGGAGGAACTTCTCCAGGACACATGGCTTCACCAAGGTCTCCTAAATTATATGTACCTACTTTGCCGTCATCTCTACCAACAACTTTGAAGGGTGCTATAAAGTATAGATTTGGGGAGGAAGCAAATACAGATTTGGGTGAATTTACTGCCTTTGCAAACTAACATTTTTTTCTTCTCCAAAGAAAGACCCATGGGTCCGAAGTAAGGAGCACATGCTGTGTGTTGGCTTCACATTTCCAGTGGTAAGAATTTTGTTACATGTGATGCTCTAAGATTGTGATGTCATACTCTTCATGATAGTGAGATCTAGGAATATATTCATGGTATTGTAAATGTCACTCTCAGGCTTTCCTGCCTGCTCTTGTGTACTTTGGTCTCTGAAAATGCAAACACATGAAAAAATATAACTGATGCATTTGTCACCTGCAGAATAAAACCCTATTCTGCTTGTAAAAAAGTAGTGGTGAAATGTGAGAAGTAGAGAGGAGAATAAATGAGTAGTGCAGCAGGGCTGGGGGAGTCCATTAGGAAACCCAATGGCCTTAGAAAATTGTTCTTCCCTGTGTGTCTGACCGCAAAACTCCACTGAAATGGGACCTTGATCTGATTTCCTGTGATGAGTCCCCATCATCAAGGTATTCTGTTGAGTCCAAGTACCTGCCCTTCCCCCCAGTTTTATTCCAGTTTAAGACGACATTGCCTCCCACTGCACAGACCCCCTCGTGCTCTTTCCTGTGTCTGTCCCACTCCACTGGTGGAGGACACGTGTCCTCCACTTTTCCCCGATTCTTGCTCTGTGATGCCTTCTCTAACCAGCTGAACTGGTTGGTAGAGTTTATTCCTCTTGCTCAGTGAGCGGGCCAGTGTACAATACCCTCCTCCAGGTGGGAGAGCATTTCTGGGTTTAAGCTTTTACCTACGCAAAACCGTTTTCCCTTCATGTAGCCTCCAATGTGCCTAACAATTACAATTAACCCTGAAATAGTAAAGAATAAGAATTTAAAGTATTTCATGGATATCTGAAGGAGGTAGCACAGTGTAGTAGAAATAATATGGGCTTTGGCGTTTAGATAGTTTTGGTCCAGGTCATTCCTTGTACTGCTTAAATATTACCTTTAACGTTTGGTGGGGAACATACCAACTTTCAGGGGTGCTTTGAAGATTAATGTAATGGGAGACAATGTAAGTGATATTTATCAAATCTCTATTTATACATGTACTTCTGTACATACAGTTAGCTTTTGAACAGCTCAGATGTGAACTGCGTGGATCCACTTATATGTGGATTTTTTGATAAACATGGTACATACTGTAAATGTATTTTCCCTTCCTTATGATTTTCTTAATAACTTTTTTTTCCATCTTACTTTATTGTAAGAATATGGCATATAATACATAGGACATAAAATATGTGTCCATCCATTATTTGTGTTACTGGTAAGTCTTCTGGTCAGCAGTATGCTATTAGTAGTTAAGGTTTGGGTAGACAAAAGTTATATGGGGATTTTTGGCTCTATAGGGCGAGGGGGTTTGGTGCCTCTAACCCCTGTGTTGTCCAAGGTCAACTGTGTATGTATTTGCATGCACACAGATGTATGTATATGCACAGGTGTATACATGTACCTATGTGACTAAGTCTCTGTGCATGTGTATATACATGCATTTATATATACATAAATGATTTGAAGATTAAACGAGAACAAATATGGAGATAAAACACACAAGTGTCAGCCACGTGCCTGCATGCAGTGGTCACTCCAGAAGTGGTATTTGTTGTATGCCCAGGTGCTGAGTGCAGATGGACGTGTCGGGTCTGCATTCCCGTCTTCTCTGGTTCTGCCTTGATTTTTCTTTCTTTTCCCTCCCTCGTTTCCCTTCAAACCATTTTGTGTGATTGCAAGGACTAAACAATTATGTGTAAGTTGGCTTAAAGGGAGGAACAAACACACGCGGACTTCAACTTGTCTTAGATAAACCGGGAGGAATGTTGCTCCATCCCCATGTCCTTCTGACGCCCCCTCCATTGTCAGATGCAGTGAAATTCTGGAAAGAATACAGATTAAGAAAATGTGTCTACAGTGTTTCCACGTAGTTATAAAAACAGATAAAGCATATGTGTGTCCCTGTCACATAGGCTGACATCTTTGGTAGCGTGGCTTTGGGGTTTGCCCTTTGTTTGCCAGAAAACTAGCAAAAGGTCATTTAGAGCTTTTGACTTTCCATGTGTGGGCTTCCAACCTGGGAATTATGTCCCTTCAAACTGATGAAACATTCGAGTCAGCTCACACATCTTATCCATTTGGTTAACAGACATTCTCAAAAGGTGCTGACAATTTCTCTGTTTCCCTAATGGGAGAACCATCACAAATTTGACTCATTCAAAAAAAGGTCACCTCTGTGGAAGAAGAGAATGAACTCTTCTTCCTCTGTTTCCAAAGACCTAACAGTTATATTTAAAATTGCTCTCGTCACTAAAGATAAAATAAATATATTTTTCTAAAACTTGTATCAAATCACATCAGTGAAAAGTCACTGAGGATGCACAGGAATGCTGTAGATTGTGACTTTTAGCATGCATTTTGATCACCTGGAGAGCTATCCCCTGTCCAGGGGACTTTCCCTAGAGTTCCTAATTCAGAGGGCTGGGTGGGGCCATTTGTTTTTATTTCTGAGAAGCTAGCAGGTTTTGAGGGTGCCCTGGTGGGAAGATCTAACTTTGGGAACCACTACTATAGATGATTTTGGTCTATAGGGACCATTTCGAGATTACGATTAAATATCTAGACACTCCAACCAAAAACAATCCACACATGAGTCTGTGATATTGTGATTAATAATAAGAAATATGTATCTGGTCTTTGTCCCTGTTTCTAGCTGTGTGCTAGAAATTCCCTTGGAATTTCCTAAACAATGAGAATGGAAAAAGGTGTCTTTTGTGATGTTAATTAGCTGACCTTTGGATGCAGCTGGTTACTAGGGGAACCAACCTGTTGGGGGGGTGGGGTGGGGCACCGGTGTTGGTGGGTTGGAGCTTTTGGTCCACTTGGGGTGCGGAGAGGGGCTGGAGGTTAAGTCAATCACTGATGGCCAGTGATTTAATCAATCACGTGTATGTGATGAAGCCTCCATAAAACCCCCAAAAGAACAAGGTTTGGAGAGCTTCTGTGTTAGTGAACACATGGAAATTCAGACAGAGTGGTGCACCCAGACAGGATGCAGAAGCTCCATGTCCTTTCCCCATTCCCTGCCCTATGCATCTCTTCCATGGGGCTGTTTCTGGCTTCCATCATCTCATAATAAACTGGTAATCCAGTCAGTAAAATGTTACGGAGTTCTCTGTGCTGCTCTAGCATATTAATCAAACCCAAGGAGAGAGTTGTGGGCACCTCTGATCTATAGCAGGTCAGTCAGAAGCGCACGTGACAACCTGGACTTGCAGTGGCC
>NC_138370.1:1138628-1166609 GCF_054177405.1 Leptonychotes weddellii
GATACACATTGGCAGTCATCCCCCAAGCATATGGCCCACCAATATACATCTGAACAGTCTCATGACTGATTTACTAGGTAGTAATAAATGACCTTTTCCTAACAATAGCCAGCCCCTCAAGGTCCTGGGAACGTTATTTCCAAATTCCTTAGAGGCTTTCGCTGTCCCTAACCCCCTCCCAACTTGAAAGTGTATAATCAGTCACTTGTCACAACCCCATCGCAGCTCTTTCTGCCCACAGGCCCTATCCTCATGCTTTAATAAAACCACTTCTTGCACCAAAGACACCTCAAGAATTCTTTCTTAGCTGTCGGCTCTGAACCCCAACATTTCCCTACATCAGCGTGACCTTATATTAGAATGTGTTAAGTACCCCTAATGCCCCGGCTACTCATTGTCAGCACTAAATAATCTCCTAGTTAACATGTCCTCAAGAGTTGTTAACCACTGTGTCTGCTGGCCTCATCTGGCTGGAGGTGTGTGTTTGCCCAGGGAGGTGTCTCATGGCTGAATAATATTCCATTGTATATATACTGATTTTTCTTAAACTACCTAATAGTTTTCTAGAATATACCATTCAAATAATATAATTTAAATCATTAAATATTTAAATGATCAAATGATTTAATTTAAATACCACATAGTGAGTGCCACTCTGCCCCAAGAGCAAGCCATATTCTATCTACTCTTCTGTACCGTAGCATGAGGGGTGTTACCCCTGCTATAAGATAAGGGAACTGAAGCAGTAGTCTTGAAGAATTTTCAGATGAAGCATCAGGCGGATGGATTATCAGGTAGAAGGTATATGGCAACAAGGAGTTCAGAGTAGACGAACAGTGCGAGCCGAAGCCCAGAATACAAGGCTGCATGGTCTCCTCGGGGAAAAGCAAGTATCACCAGCAAGTAGAGGAAGGACAGGTGGGCAGAGCAAGGGTGCATGGGATGAGATGCGGTACTGCCTGTGGAGTTAGGGTGCTTGGACCAGACTGATGGCGGGGGCCTGGATTCAGGGTCTTGCTCCCAGTGAGGGCACAGGCCTGTCATTGACTGAGGGAGGGGGTGACTCACCTGGTATGTCCACAGAATGGACATCATAAGCTTATCTATTCCTTAGAATTACTGTGAGGATTTAAATAAGACAGTGCTTAATATTAATATTAAGTGCTTAGCAGGAGCCAGGCACTGTTGCGATTATCTTGTCAGGTATTTTAAAATAAGATAAAGGGTCTAACGTCAAAGTGCTGAGTGTGATCAATCATAATTCAAGTCCTAAGTGAGCCCAGGGTCCATAAGCCCACACCGGCCCTAGTCATGCTGGTGAACAGAAAAACAGCTGCAGTTTAAAAGGGCCAAGGGGCTGTGGGGACACTCTCTCCCCCTCCACCTTAAAAGATTGGAACAGGGTCCAGATATTCTGGATACAGGAACTTTTCCAAATAGTCAACAAAACTATATAGAGTTTAAAAAAAGTTAACAATAGGGAATTGTTACTGTTGAGAGTTACATTCTAAATGTTATGTGTATTGTTATTTGTGACAGTTTAATTATCTGAGACATTTTAAGTGAACTATCCCAAACTTACATTCTTTCTGGCCTTCTCATATTTTTGTCAGCATCTAGACTTATTTGTCATGAATGTTTCCAAAATGAATAGATCTCTTTCCTTTGACCTAGAGTGACCTCTTTTTGTTCATTGGCTTTAATATATGAGTATCTAAAAGAGCAGGCAGAAAACTCTACTTCTTTATTGACTACTTTGATTCAATATAAGAAAACAAAAGTTAAAATACTCACTTCTCACTCCATTAGGATATTCCTTCATAAAATTTCACCAGTGTTTAGGCTTTTTAAATATAGTAAGAGTCACAAGCCCAAAATAGCTTCAGAGTATATCAAGAGAAATCTGCACACTTCCAAAAAGCACTCACCGAATCTGGCACTGGGACAGGAGGCCGGTCCAACATGAGTGCACGCATCCTTGTGACAGTTGGACCCTTTATGTGCTATGGGCCATGACAGAGATATGGGCAGAGGAAGGAAGTTCAAGCTCAGATAAAACAGGTGAGCCCTGCCCTCCTTTCAGTTCTGCCCCAGCTGCTTTTACGACTCAGGCCAAGTGAGCCCTGGGCCAGTGCGGGGTGGCTCGTCCTGCTTCCTGACCCTCCCACAGTGCATGACACAGCTGTGGCTGTGGGAGGGACCTCAAGTGTGGGCTTGCCCCTCTGGGAAGGACAGGATAGTGAAACATGGGCAGTGCATATGACAGTGTTAACATTTTATATGTCTGGGTGAAATGATTAATACTCCAACCTGAGTAAGTACCAGAGGTACAAAACACAAACAACTTACAGAAGAAATAAATTGTAAGATGGATATAAAAAATGTCCAATTGTATTTATAATTAAAGAAATGAAGATTAAATCACCATTTATACTTATTTTAAATTTATTATTTTTATGATCTGATAATATAAATCAAAATCCTAAAGTGTGTCTGTGTGGGGGTATGTGGGGGCATATATGAGTATGTATATATATGTTTATTGGTTGGAATATTGTGTATATATATCCCTTAACTCCTCTCCAAAGAATTTGTTGAAGGAGTTAGATTCGCAAGTGTGTTAGGATGTATATTCAGGAGTTCTGGTCCAAGATGGCACTGTAGGAAGACCCTGAACTCATCTCCACAGAACACACCAAATTACACCTATTAATAAAACAATTCCTCCTGAAGAAGAACTGAGGGTTGACTGAACAGCTTCTCAACAATGAAAGATGTGGAGAACAGCAAAAGAAAACAGCAGGAGAGACAGAGACATGGCAATGAAAGGGATGTCCATCCCCCGAATTGCAGTGGGGAGGGACAATACTGAGGGCTGGCACCAGATCCCTCTTTCTTGGGCACAGGAAAAAAAAGCTGACTTTTAAAAGAGCAACCAGCATAGAAAAGAGCCAGCCCTAGAACTCCACCAAATGGCAGAAGAACTTCTGGAACTCTCAGTCAGAGGGACTAGAGAGCAGGATGGTTTACGCTCCCACTCCCCATTGAAAGTGCAGATCAGAGCAGGGTCCAAATGCCACAACCTGATCATCACAGCAAGTTTGTAACCAAGAGTGAGCCTGTGACCTAAGTGAGCCCAGGGTCCATAAGCCCACATCAGCCCTAGTCATGCTGGTGAACAGAAAAAAAGCTGCAGTTTAAAAGGGCCAAGGGGCTATGGGGACACTCTCTCCCCTTCCCCCTTAAAAGATTGGAACAGGGTCCAGATGCCATAGCTGGCAGGTCCAGTCATCACAGTGAGCATGCAACCTCACTGAACTCAGGGTCCACAAGCCCACACCAACTCCAGTTGTGCTGGAGCACAGAAGATAAGCTGCTTTTTGTTTTTGTTTTTTAATTTTTGTTCTTTTTGATTTTGTTTTGTTCCTTTTTTCTTTTTGTTCTTTTTTCTTCTCCTTCTTCTTTTTCTTCTTTCTCTACCTCTCTTTTTTTAAAAACAAATATTTATTTATTTGACACAGAGAGAGAGTGCAAGTGGGGGGGAGTGGCAGAGGGAGAGGGAGAAGCAGACTCCCCATTCAGCAGGAAGCCTGAGGCAGGGCTTGATCCCAGGACCCTGAGATCATGATCTGAGCTGAAGGCAGAGGCTTAACCAAATGAGCCACCCAGGTGCTCCTCTTCTTTCTCTTTTATATTTTATTATTATTATTCTTTTCTTTCTGTAAAAAACTGTAGCTTAAAAGAACAACTAAAAAATAGAGCTACAACTCTAGCCATCCAGCAAAAGTCACCAAGCACACACAGTCTAACAGGGGATAACCATATACAAGACCATTCCTTCAAGTTTAGAAGTAGCTGTTTTGCCTAATCCATAGAAAGAAACACAGAAAGCCAAGCAAAATGGGGGAGAGAGAGGAATATTCTCCAAAAGAAAGAAGAAGGAAAATCCTCAGAAAAGAACTATATAAAGTGGAGATAAGCAATATGCCTGATAAAGAATTTAAATAATGATCATAGATACCCACTGGGCTGAGTGGAAATACTCAGTGAGACCTTCAATAAAGAGATAGGAAACATAAAACAAAACAAACAAGAGTTGAATACAGTAACTGAAATAAAAACATGCTAGAGGGAATCAGCAGTAGATGAGAGGATGCAGAAAAACAGATTAGTGATCTAGAAGATGGGGTAATGGAAGGCACACAAACTGAACAATGAAAAGAGAAAACAATTTTAAAAAATAATAGATTAAGAGATCTCTTTAAAAATCATGAAGTGAATAAACATTCACATTATAGGGGTCCCAGGAGAAGGAGAGAGAGAGAGAGCGAAAGTTGGAGAAAACTTATTTGAAGAAATAATAACTGAAAACATCCCTAACCTAGGGAGGGAACTACACATCTAAGTCTGAGAAGCACAGAGTTCTAAACAAGATGAACCCAAAGAGGTCCACATCATGACACATGATAATTAAAACGTCAAAGGTTAAAGACAAGGAAAGAATCTTAAAAGCAGTAAGAAAGAAAACATAAAATTACCTACAAGGGAAAAATCTATAAAGCTATCAGCTGATTTCTCAACAGAAACTTTGCAGGCCAGAAGAGAGTGGCACAATGTATTCACAGTCCTGAAAGGGAAAAAACCTACAACCAAGACCCTACCTGGCAAGGTTATTATTCAAATTTGAAGGAGAGATAAAGAGTTTCCCAGAAAAAAGATAAGGGAGTTTATGACCACTAAACCAACCTTACAAGAAATGTTAAAGGGATTTCTTTTTTTTTTTTTAAGATTTCCTATTATTTATTTGAGAGAGAGAATGAGAGAGAGAGCATGAGAGGGGGGAGGGTCAGAGGGAGAGGCAGACTCCCTGCCAAGCAGGGAGCCCGATGTGGGACTCGATCCTGGGACTCCAGGATCATGACCTGAGCCGAAGGCAGTCGCTTAACCAACTGAGCCACCCAGGCGCCCTTAAAGGGATTTCTTTAAGTGGAAAAGAAATGACCATAAGTAGACATAAGAAAATTATGAACAAAAAGAGGTAAAATATGACAACATATACATAAAAAGTGGAGGAGGGGGTAAAAAGGAAAAAGAAGAGAAGGGGGTTAAGAAAAGGAAAGAATTTTTTTTTAAGGAATGTGTTTGAACTTAAATAACCAGCAAATTAATATAGACTGCTATTTACTTAGGATGCTATATATTAACCTCATATATATATATATAACCCTGAGAAACCCTCTGAGAGATACACAAAAAATAGAAAGAAAGCCAAACATAACACTCTAGAAACTCATCAATCACAAGGAAAGAAAGAGAAGAAGAAAGTAAGGAAGAACTACGAAAACTAGAAAGTAACAAAACTGCAATAAGTACATACCAGTCAATAATTATTTTAAGTGTGAATGTCCTAAAAGCTTCAAACAAAGACACAAACAGAAGTCAGAATGGAGGCAGAGACAAGACCCATAAACATGCTGCCTACAAGAAAATCAACTCAAACCTAAGGACACATACAAACTGAAAGTGAAGGGATGCACCCCAGTGTTTATAGCAGCACTATCTACCATAGCCAAATTATGGAAACAGCCCAAATGTCCATTGACTGATGAATAGATAAAGAAGAAGTGGTGTATATATAGTGGAATATTACTCACCCATAAAAATGAATGAAATCTTGCCATTTACAATAACATGGATGGAGCTAGGGAGTAAAATGCTAAGTGAAATAAGTCAGCCAGAGAAAGACAAATACCATATGATTTCACTTATATGTGGAATTTAAGAAACAAAACAAGCATAGGGAAATAAAAAGAGAGAGAGGCAAACCAAGAAACAGACTCTTCACTACAGAGAACAAACTGATGGTTATCAGAAGAGATGTGGGTGGGGGGACGGGTTAAATAGGTGATGGGGATGAAGGAGTGCACTTGTGATGAGCACTAGTCCAGAAAAAAAGAGAAAAGATGCTAATAAATAAAATCAGAAATGAGAGAGAAGTAACAATAGACACCACAGAAATACACTGAATTATAAGAGACTGCTGCAGAAGATATGTACCAACAAATATGTACAAATGTACATATCTAGAAGAAATGTATAAATTCCTAGAAACATACAATTTTCCAAAACTGAACCAGAAAGAAATAGAAAATCTGAGCAGACTAATTACAAATAACAAAATGAATCAGTAATCAAAAGACAACCAAAAAATAAAATTCCACATCAGATGGATTCACAGGTGAATTCTACCCAACATTTAAGGAAGTATCAATACCTATTCTCAAACAATTCCAAAAAACAGAAGAGGGAGGAAAGCTACCAGATACATTCTATGAGGCCCTCTATTACCCTGATACCAAAACTAGATAAGGACACCACAAGGAAAGAAAAAAAAAAAAACAACAAAAAACCCCACAGATCAATATCCCTGATTAGAACAGATGCAAAATCCTCAACAAAATATTATAAAAATGCCTATAAAAACACATTAAAAAGACTATTCACTCTCATCAAATGGGACTTATTCTGGGGATGTATGGATGGTTCAATATTTGCAAATCAAACAATGTCATATACCACATCAACAAAACAAAGGATAAAAATCATATGATCATTTCAATAGATGTAGAAAAAACATTTGACAAAATTCAACATCCATTCATCATAAAAACTCTTACATGGTCAAGTAATCTTCAGCAAAAGAGACAAGACTATATGATGGGGGAAAAGACAGTTCCTTCAATAAATGATGCTGGGAAAGCTGCGCAACTATGTGTAAAAGAATGAAAGTGGACTACTGTCTTACACCATGAGCAAAAATAAATTCTGAATGGATTAAAGACCTAAATGACCTGAAACCATAAAAATCGTAGAAGAAAACACAGGCAGTGATTTCTCTGACATTAGCCAAAGTGACATTCTTCTAGATCTGTCTCTTAAGGCAAAGGAAACAAAAGCAAAAATAAACTATTGGGACTACATCAAAATATAAAGTATTTGCATAGCAAGGGAAATGATCAACAAAACAAAAAGACAGCCTACTGAATGGGGGGAGATATTTCCAAATGACATATCTAATAAGGGGTTAATATCTAAAATATATAAAGAGCTTATACAACTCAACACCAAACCAAATACACAAACAATCAAATTAAAAAAATGGGCGGAGGACCTGAATAGGCATTTTTCCAAAGAAGAGATACAAAAAAGATGCTCAACGTCATTCATTATCAGGGAGAAGTAAATCAAAACCACAAGATACCACTTTATACCTGTTAGAATGGCTAAAATAAAAAAAGACAAGAAATAACAAGTGTTGATGATGATACGGAGAAAAAGAAACCTTTGTACACTGTTGGTGGGAATATAAATTAATGTAGACATTGTGGAAATAAGTATGGAGGTTCCTCAAAAAATTAAAAACAGAAATACCAGGGGAGCCTGGTTAGCTCAGTTGGAGGAGCATGAGACTTTATCTCAGGGTTGTAATTTCGAGCCACATGTTGGGTGCAGAGATTTCTTAAGAAAATAAAATCTTAAGAAAAATAGAGATACCAAATGATCCAATAATTCTACTTTTGGGTGTTTACCGAAAGAAAATGAAAATGCTAATCTGAAGATACTTGCACCCCGATGTTTACTGCAGCATTATTTACAATAAACAAGGCATAGAATATTGCGCAGCCATAAAAAGGATGAGCTTGTGTTGTCTGAGCCAGCACGGATGGACCTGGAGGGTATCAGTCAGACCGGGAAAGACAAATACCGTATGATTCCACTCATTAGTGGAATGTAGGGGAAAAAAACCAAATAAACAAAAAGCAGAGTCAGACCTATAAATATAGATAACAAATTGACGGTTGCTAGAGGGGAGGGAATGGGGGGTTGGGAAAAATGGGAGAGGGGGAGCGGGAGGTACAGGCTTCCAGTTGCGGAAGGAATGAGTCATGGGAATAAAGGAATATAGTGAATGGTATCGTAAGAGCGGTGCCTGGGGACAGACAGCAGCTATACTTGTGGTAGGCATAGAGTAATGCATTGTCAAATCAGTATGTTGTGTACCTGAAACTAACATAACATCGTGTGTCAACTGTACTCAAATAAAAAAAAAAATGAAAGGGAAAACCAAATCTATATTCACAGCTATTGGGGCAGTGTTGCTTATAATATTGAAACAGAGGGATTTACTAAATCTATTACTATACATCTATATAGTGGAATCCTATGCAAGAATTTAAAAAGAATGTTGCGAATCCTTACACATAAAAGTGCATATATCTTTAACACAATGCCAAAGTAAGGGAAGTAGGTAAAATATACATGGTACAGTCATATTAGAACCTGAAAAAATGAATATCTAGAGGATGGTTACAAATGATTATTATCATTTAATATTTTTTGCTTATTTGTTCGTTTTTATTTTTTCTGCAATGAACTTTGTAGGAAAACACCATTTTCGTATTTCCTATAGATATTTGGAAAATGCAAACAATGACAATCCCACGCTACAATTGTACTTCATCTCCAAACCGAGATGTTAACCTCTATCAACATATTGGTGTGGAACCTTTGTTTTATGTATATGTGTGTGTTTGTGTATATGTTGAATGGCTGATTGGATAACAGGAGTTACTCTTTACCTCTTCCTAGGGAAAATATTTTCTGAACTTAAATATTAAAAAAAAAGTTGTACTTCAAACAATACTACTTCATTTGAAATACAAAGCATGCTTCCAGTAAGAACCACCCAAAACAAAGCAAATTATTGGCACGGTAATAATTTTAACCAAGTGAAAGTAAGCAGACACATTTAGCACAGGAATTCCCACAAAACATGGGGGTGGCAGCCTCGCAGTTGCTCAGAGCAGCCTTCAGGGAGCCCATGGCTCTGCATGCTCGAGGGCAGCCTATGGCACCGGGACGGTAATGAACTACCCTGCCGGACGCAGCTGGACAAGCTTTCCGACAGCTCCTGTGATGAGAACTGGCTTCCAGGGGACATAGGCTTGCTGCTTTGCAATGGCAACGCCCTGTTCCTTTAGCTTGGTTTAGCTGATTGAACTCTTTGTCATGGGGAGCAGAAGAAATGGATTTTAGGTGAGTGCAATAATCCAGACCACAAGGAAGTGACTTGAGGACATGAACCTGAACCTCTGTGATGAGTGCTTGCTGTGTTCACAGGAGACCACCACGAACAATAAGCTCCGTGGGTGAGCTTCCCGCCTCTCCAAAAAAGGCTCCCAAGTTGCAGTGACTAATCTGCTGCCACAGGAGGCGACTTGGGTTGCTTCCATATTTTGGCCATTGTAAATGATGCTGCCATAAACATAGGGGTACATACATCTTTTTAAATTACTGTTGTTGTATTCTTTGGGTAAATACCCAGTAATAGAATTACTAGATCATATAGTAATTCTATTTTTAATTTTTTGAGGAACATCCATACTATTTTGCACACTGGCTGTACCAGTCTGCATTCCCACCAACAGTGCATGTGGATTCATTTTTATCCACATCCTCGTCAACACTTGTTTTTTCTTGTGTTTTTGATTTAGCCATTCTGACAGGTGTGAGATGATATCTCATTGTGGTTTTGATTTGTATTTCCTTGATGATGAGTGATGTTGAGCATTTTTTCATGTGTCTGTTAGTCATCTGCATGTCTTCTTTGGAGAAATGTCTGTTCATGTCTTCTGCCCATTTTTAATTGGATTATTATTATTATTTTTGTGTGTGTGTGTTGACTTCTGTAAGTTCTTTATATATTTTGGATATTAACCCTTTATCAGATATTTCTTTGCAAATATCCTCTTTTATTCAGTAGGTTATCTTTTAGTTTTATTGATTGTTTCCTTTGCTCTGCAGAAGCTTTTTATTTTGATGCAATCCCAATAGTTTATTTTTGCTTTAGTTTCCCTTGCCTCAGGAGACATATCTGTTATGACTGATGTCAGAGAAATTTCTGCTTCTGTTTTCTTCTAGCATTTTAATGGTTTCAGATCTCACATTTTGGCCCTTCATCTACTTGGGATTTATTTTTGTGTGTGGTGTAAGAAAGTGATGCAGTTTCATTCTTTTGTATATTGCTGTCCAGTTTTCCCAACACCATTTGTTGAAAAGATTATCTTTTACCCATTGCATATTTTTGTCTCCTCGTTGAAGATTAATTGACCATATAATTGTGAGTTTATTTCTGGGATTTGTATTTTCTTCCTTTGTTCTGGTGTCTATTTTTGTGCCAGTACAATAGTGTTGTGATCACTACAGCTCTGTAGTCACAACTTGAAATCTGGGACTGTGATAATTCTAGCATTGTACTTTTTTCTCAAGATTGCTTTGGCTATTCAGGATCTTTTGTGGTTCCATACAAATTTCAGGATTATTTGCTCCAGTTTTTTGAAAAATGCTGTTGATATTTGATAAGGATTGAATTAAATGTATAGATTTCTTTGGTTAGTATAGATATTTTAACAATATTTGTTCTTTCAATCTATGAGCATGGAATGTTTTTCCATTTTGTTGTGTCATCTTCAATTTCTTTCATCAGTGTTTTATAGTTTTCAGAGTACAGGTTTCTATCCTTGGTTAACTTTATTTCTAGATATTTTATACTTTATGGTGTGATGGTAAATGGGATTATTCTTAATTTCTCTTTCTGCTACTTCATTATTGGTATATAGAAATGCAATGGATTTTGTATCCTGTAACTTTACTGAATTCATTTATCAGTTATAACAATTTTTTGGATGGAGTCATTCAGGTTTTCTATATACAGTATCACATCATTTGCAAATAGTGAGAGTTTGACTTCTTCCTCTCCAATTTTGATGCTTTTTATTTCTTTTTCTTGTTTGATTGCTATGGCTAGGACTTCCATTACTATGTTGATTAAAAATGGTAAGAGTAGACATCCTTGTCTTGTTCCTGACCTTAGTGGAAAAGCTCTCAGTTTTTTAACATTGAGGATGTTAGCTGTGGGTTTTTCATAGATGGCCTTTATTATGTGGAGGTTTGTTCCCTCTAAATGTATTCTGTTGAGGGTTTTTATCATGAATGGTTGTTTTACTTTGTCAAATGCTTTTTTCTGCATCTATTGAAATGATTATGGTTTTTATCTCTTCTTCTGTTGAGGTGCTGTATCACACTGACTGATTTGTAAATATTGACCACTCTTTTATCCCAGGAATAAATCCCATTGGATCATAGCAAATTATTATTTTTTTTTAATGTATTGTTGGATTTGGTTTGCCAATATTTGGTTGAGGATTTTTTCATCTATGTTTATCAGAGATATTGGCCTTTAGGTTTTCTTTTCTTTCTTTTTTCTTTTTTTATAGTGTCTTTGTCTAGTTTTTGTATCAGGGTAATGCTGTCCTCATAGAATAAATGCGAAAGTTTCTTTCCTCCTCTTATTTTTTGGAATAGTTAGATAAGAATAGGTATTAATTTTTCTTTAAATGTTTGGCAGCATTCACCTGTGAAGCCATGTGGTCCTGGACTTTTGTTTGCAGGGAGTTTTTTCACTACCTATTCAATTTCATTGCTGATAATCAGTCTGTTTAAATTTTGCATGTCTTCCTAATTCAGTACTGGGACATTTTATGTTTCTAGGAATGTATTCATTTCTTCCAGTTTATCCAGTTGGGTTGGCATATAATTTTTCATAATATTCTCCTACAATCCTTTGTGTTTCTGTGGTGTCGTCAATTGTTATTTCTCTTCTTTCATTTCTGATTTTGTTTAAGTCCCCCCCCTTTTTTTTTGATGACACTGGCTTAAGGTTTACCAATTTTGTTAATCTTTTCAAAGAACCAGCTCTTGGTTTCATTGATCTAGTCTTTTTGTTTGTTTGTTTTGTTTTGTTTGTTTGTTTCTATTGTAATCTTTGCAATTTCCTTCCTTCTACTGGTTTTGGGTTTTTGTTGTTATTATATTTTTTCTAGCTCTTTTAGTTGTAAGGTTAGGTTATTTATTTGAGGTTTTTCTTGTTTCTGAGGTAGGCCTATATTGCTATAAGCTTCCCTCTTGGAACTGCTCTTGTTGCATCCCAAAGATTTTGGACCTTTTGTTTTCATTTTCATTTGTCTTCATTTATTTTTTGATTTCCTCTGATTTCTTAGTTGACTCATGCTTTGTTTAGTAGCACGTTATTTAACCTCCATGTGTTTGTGCTCTTTCCAGATCTTTTCTTGTGTTTGATTTCTAGTTTCATATCACTGGTTCAGAAAAGATGCATGGTATGACTTCAATCCTTTGGATTTGTTGTGCCCTGTTTTGTGGTCTAACATATGATATGCTCTGGGGAATGTTCCATGTGCACTTGAAAATAATGTGTATTTTGCTGCTTTTGGATGGAATGTTCTAAATATATCTGTTAAATCCGTTTGGTTCAGTGTGTCATTCAAAGCCATTGTTTCCTTGTTGATTTTCTGTTTAGATGATCTGTCCATTGATGTAAGTGGGGTGTTAGAGTTCCCTACTATTATTGTATTACTATCAATTAAATCCTTTGTTCATTAGTAGTTGCTTTATGTATTTAGGTACTTCTATGTTGGATGCATAAATATTTATAATTTTTACATCTTGTTTGATTGTTCCCTTTATAATTATATAGTGTTCTTCTTTGTCTCTTGTTAAAGTCTTTGTTTTAAAGTCTATTTTGTCTGATATAAGTATTATTACCCAGCTATCTTTTCACTTCCATTTGCATGATAAATGTTTTTCCATCCCTTCACTTTCAATCTGCTGGTGTCTTTAGGTCTGAAATGAGTTTCTTGTAGGCAGCATGTAGTGGGTCTTGCTTTTTCATTTTTTTTTTAATTTTATTTTATTATGTTATGTTAATCACCATACATTACATCATTAGTTTTTGATGTAGTGCTCCATGATTCATTGTTTGCATATAATACCCAGTGCTCCATTCAATACGTGCAGTCTTGCTTTTTTATTCATTGTGTCACCCTATGTCTTTTGATTGGAGTGTTTAGACTATTTACATTGAAAGTAATTAATGCTAGGTATGTACTTATTGCCATTTTGTAACTTGTTTTATGGTGGTTTTTGTAGTTCTTGTGTGTTCCTTTCTTCTCTAACTCTTTTCTCTCATGGTTTTCTGGCTTTCTTTAATGATATACTTAGATTTCTTTGTCTTTATTTTTTCATATGTATTACTGATTTTTCATTTGTGGTTACTATTAGGTTTATATACAACACCTGCATATGGCAGTCTGTATTGATCGTCACTTAAGTTTGAACCCATTCTTTACCCATCTCCTCCCCACGTTTTAGGTGTATAGTGTCATATTCTACATCCTTTTATTTTGTGAATCCCTTGATTGATTTTTATAGATATACTTAATTTAACTGCTTTTCTGCTTTCTACTTTTCTTGCTCCTTTTTCTCTCCTTTCCATTCAAACTGTCCCCTTCAATATTTCTTGCAAGGCTGATTTAGTTGTCATGAACTCCTTTAGTTTTTGTTTGTCTGGGATGCTCTTTATCTCTCCTTCTATTCTGAATGATAGCCTTGTTGGATAGAGTATTCTTGGCTGTAGATTTTTCTCTTTCAGTGCTTTAAAAATATCATGCCACTCTCTTCTGGCTTGGAAGGTTTCTGTTGAAAAATATGCTGATAGCCTTATGGGGTTTTCCTTGTATGTAACTGCTTTCTTTTTCTCTTGATGCTTTAAAAATTCTCTTTATCACTACTCTTTACCATTTTAATTACTCTGTGTCTTGCTGTGGACCTCCTTGAGTTGATCTTTTTGGTTGCTCTCTGTGCCTCCTGGATCTGGATTTCTGTTTCATCCCTGCATTTGGGAAGTTTTCAGTTATTATTTCTTCAGATAGATTTTCTGTCCCCTTTTCTCTCTCTTCTCCTTCTTGCATCCCTATAATGCAAATGTTATTATGCCTTATGGTGTCACAGATTTCCCTTCATTATTTTATTATTCTTTTGTCTTTCCTATTCAGCTTGATTGCTTTCCATTACTCTGTTCTCCAGGTCAATTATCTGTTCTTCTGCTTCCTCTAGTCTACTGTTTTTTCACCTTTAGTATATTTTTAATTTCAGTTACTGAGTTCTTCATCTTTGATTTGTTCTTTTTTACGTTTTCTGTCTGTTTATTGAGGGTCTCACTGAGGTCCTCCACTCTTTTCTCCAGTCCAGTGAGTATCTTTATGACCATTACCTTGAATTCTCTATCAGGCATATTACTTATCTCCATTTTTTTTTAGCTCTATGGCTGCAATTTTGTCCTCTTCTTTAATTTGTGACATATTCCTCTGTCTCCTCATTTTATCTA
Organism: Leptonychotes weddellii; assembly: GCF_054177405.1. Lineage (NCBI taxonomy): Eukaryota > Metazoa > Chordata > Mammalia > Carnivora > Phocidae > Leptonychotes > Leptonychotes weddellii. Next base: position 1,152,931 of record NC_138370.1, read on the forward strand.
ACTCTCAGTGTCTGTTTCTCTGTGTTGAGAAAGTCAGCTACATTTCCTGTTCTTGATAGTAGTGGCCTTATGAAGAAGAGTCCTGGGGTGCCCTGCAGTGCAGTCTCCTGTTCACCAGGACCTGGTGCTTCAGGGGTATCTCCTATGCATGTTACTTTTGCCTTATTTTTGTGTCCAAGCCATTTTTGCTTTCAGTCCAGTGTCTACATTGGCCTCTTTGCCTGTGGTGGGCAGGTTTGGTCCCTGTGGTGTTAGTGGCCACTCTGGGGCTGCCTTGGGCTTACACTGAGTCAGATCAGGCTTTTGCAGAGATGCAGTAGCTCCAAATCACAGCACACTTTCCTTGTGTTGACTCCTGTGTAGCTTTCATTGGTGGGTGGGCCCTTCAGTCAAACCAGATATCTGCTCCAGCCCACTAGTGGGGCCACAGTTGGACGGTGTGTGTGGTCATCTTCTCCTCTCCCTAGGGCAGGAGTTGCTTTGAAGTGGTGCTGGCCCATGTTGGGGCTGCTTGTACCCTGCCAGGCTTGTGGCACTGAGTTGGATGGGCTCTGGCCAAGGGCACATTGGAGGAGGCACATCTACAGGAGATCTTGGGGTGGGGTTGGGTCGTGGTATTCCCTAGGTTTGTGTGGGTCTGCTGCAGGAGAAGACCTAGAGCTGAGGCCTGTCTGGAGGGGGCATGTTCTGCAGGAGAATACAGCAGTGGAACACATGGTTAGTAAGTTAAGTGTGAATTCTGGCAGATGTCTGTGCATCGAGGCTGTGAGGCAGGGGAAGAACATGGTGCAAGGCAGCTCCTTTGTTCCTGGAGAAGTCTCCTAAAGATACCTGGCTTTCCAGCACACACTCTGAGTTTAGCAAATAAATCTCCTTCCAGTATCCCCTGGATGTTTTTCAAACCACAGCTTCTATACTCTTTGGCTCCTCCTGGCAGTCCCAGAGCTAAGCCTGTTGAATTTTAAAGTTCCAGTTGTTAAGCCCCACTGACTGTAAGAATTTATAAAATTAGGCCCCTATGGTTTTCAAAGCCAAATATTATGGGTAATCATCTATCCCATGCAGGTTCCCTGTGCCTGGGGTGCTTGGTGTGAGGGTCCATTTCTCCCTTCTCTGGGCCTGCAGTGTCCCTCCCTCCTCCAGACAGTCCCATTGGTCCATTTGGTTTCTGACTACATCTCTGCCCTTCCTACCTTCTTTGATATGCCTCTTCTCTACATTTAGCTGTAGAGAGTCTGTTCTGCCAGTCATTTTTCAGATTACTTACATTGATGTGGGCTATCTAGTTATATCTGTGGGATGTGGTAAGCTTAGGGTCCTTCTACTCTGCCATCCTCCCTGGAAGTCAATCGATTATCTGCCTCCAATATTACTATTGGCAAATAATTAATATTGCCTAATGTTTGAGGTAGAATGCCAGGAATGAAATGATAGGCATGTTACTAACTGGATCTGTGACTTTGGACTTGACCTTTCTGGGGTACCTATAGAACAGTCACACTGAATTCTGCCTCAGAAGATTGTAAGGAGGATTTGGTGTCATCAGATGGGGGAAAGTGCTTGATACAAGGCCTGATACCTACTGAATGAATGTTTGTTTTAAACGTATTTTTGACTAACTAAATTCTATGCGGAAAAATGCTCCCAAATGTGTTTCCATTTCTCAGGCTTCAATCAATTTTTCTTTCCCCTTCCCCACTCCTTCACTTTCCTCTCCTTCATTCCCTTAGGTAGGAGTTGCTCCAATTGTGAAACTTCCCCTTGTATTCCCCTAGGGAATGAGCCGAGGAATATCCCAAGGACATATCCCCCTTCTTTCCTGACCTCTTCTTGCTCATGGGCCCTCACACCAGCCTTTACATCAAGAACTTAGGCCAACACACTTTCATTAAGCATTTCTAAAAGACTTTTTGTCCAGAACTTTTAGAGGAAATATTTGGTGGTTTCCAATCCTTGCAGACATTGTTACCTGTTAAGACAACTTTGTTGAGAAAATCTGATGAAGAAGATAGTGCAAAGCTAGACTCCTTCTGGGTCATTTCCCAAATCAAATAGTAAAGGTGCGGGTATCTTATACTAATGATGTGATTCAGCCTGTCCTCTGGTGATTACAATAAAAATCAAGCTCTTAGCGCTTGACCCTTTGTCTCACTTGATAGGGAGGCCAGTCTGGCCCCTGAGGAAGGACACAGCCACCAACCGCAGTCAGGCAAGTCTGCTTGTCTCAGCATTCTTCATACTTTTCATTCTTCTGGCCTTCATGCAGTTTGGAAAAGAACTGATTATTTAGAAATGTGCTCCTGCTTTTGTAAAATATTGCCAAAGAAGAGTAAAGTGCCCTTAATTCATAGCCATGAATCAGTGGGGCTACTCACAGTCAAGTCTGGGGCATGAAGAGCTGAGGGACCCTGCAGAGTGGAGGCCCTCCTTGATTTGATCTTTTCCTGTATCTCCTGGGATAGCCTGGGTAAGAAATGTCTCACACTTGCTTATCTTTAGAGGTAAATTCTTTATCAGCAGCTCAACAAACACCTGCTACTTACAGCCTCTTGGATGGCATTGAATTCTAGGTCAGCAACATTAGTTTAATTCAGTGTGTTTTTCATCTGTGTATCAGGAACTAAGATAAACTTTGGAATAATATAGATGAGCTAATTAGGCCTAGAGCCTGGCCCTTTGGGATTCATACCCAGAGCAGCTTACCCAGCTGTGTGGGTAACATCTCTGAGACAGTCTCTATGTATCTGTCCTTGTACAGTTTAAGCCCCACACACTATGTTGCATAAAGTCAGAATGAATACAGTCCCCTTTCTGTAATGAGAGGGCTCATCAGGCACCATGGGTAAGTGGTATGGTAATTAGGCACATCACCATCATCTTCTTCTTCTTCTTTTTATTATGTTATGTTAGTCACAATACAGTACATCAATAGTTTTTGATGGAGTGTTCCATGATTCATACATCACTGTCTTCTGAGCTGGTTTACTCTTTCTACCACACTCATCTGTATGTAAACAACCCTCTAAGTTTTTAGAAAAGCCAGTAACTCAGTTTATAAACAATTGTTCAAGGCCAAAATATTGTGAAGTCAATTAGCATTTCTAGAGTAGTTAGGGGGCTAGTATTTTGCTTAATCATTTCTATGATTCATCCTAAATAAAGGGCAGTCTATGTATTAATTGTGGTCATAGGTATGTGAGAGTCAGTTTGAAATTTCTAATCATCCTCTCTTCTTTTATAACACTAACCAGCACATCAGCGGGCTATATAAGTGGACATTCAGCATTCTCCTTCCCAGAGATGACCTCTGCTGGCAAACCTCCACCTCCCTGCTGGTCTTCTCCATGACAACCCCCCTGTGATGGCTTGTGTTTCTGTATGGACAAAGTGGGGAGGATGTGCATGGTTACTGATGACTTCTGGATACAATGGGAAAGATTACAGTGAACAAAAACCACACACACACACACACACACACACACACACACTTTCAGACCTTAATAAGAAAAGTATTTTGTGATTAATAGAGTGACTTTTGCTTGTACCCAATTGCTACAAAATTCACAGCAGGTGTGATAGCATTTTATGCAGTACTAACGTCCAGCCTAAAGATAAACTTTAGGATATATCCAGATTAAAGGGCTGTGCCTCGTTCTGGCTTCTTTGTTTGTAGTATGGACAACATGTGCTTCTGGGGTCTGTCTGCAGATCATTTGTTGCAGGCACAGATCTGTCTAGCAACTACCTCTGACATCCTTTGTCGGGGTTCTAGGGGGTTGCATGGGGTTCTATGCATGAGTTCAGTAGTGGAATCCAGATCTGTGATCCTTTTTGCCATAGTCTCCGAAAATTTATGCAACAGATCTGGCTCAGTCTGTGAGATCTGTTATTATCATTGGTACCCTACGTGCCTCAGCTCAATGTTGAATGTCTAGGAAGGCAGAAAGATCATGGATATCCCTCAGGAAGTCAGATGACGACACTGGCTCAATATTGTTTTCTCTGCCTCATAAAGTTTTCCTCTTATCAGATAACACAAGCATCAGATAATGTTTATTAAGCCTCTCATGGGCCTGGTGCCAGGCAGGGTAATATTTCTTCACAGTTACCTCATTGTGCTCGTTTTCCAAATGTACCCGACTGATTTTGTTGTGAAATTGATTTCTTTCTTGTTAACAGAATAGGTTATTTTTTGCACTCATTAAAACCACAAGGTAATTGAGTTTGTAATTTCAGTGAAAGTGGTCAAGAGCCGTCAAAGGCCCCGGTGCTAGCTGTGGCAAAGAGAAACGCGCCAGGCGCTTCTTGGTCATGAGCCGCCCTTCCGTGCGGGACGAACACGAGGCTGCAGATGGGCCCTCACAGCAAATGCCACTGGCTGTGCATTTTCAGGACACAAATAAGCACCATGAATATGCATGGTACTCAGAAACAGGCATTGAATTTCCACAAAGCTATTCAATTATCCTCGGTATTCCTGAGCTGCCCTTTGCAGTTGTTCATGGTACATTATTATTATTTTTTTTCCCTAAAGTTTCCCCGGATGGGTGGGTAAAAAACAAAACAAAACAACCCCCCATCCCAAACCCTCTTAATCCAGGTTAAAAACAAATTGTAAATTCTGGAAAAAGCTGTTTGAGCTTAGGACCTTAGAGGATTTCCTCCCAATTCCCACGGGGTGGGAAAACCGTTGAATGTGAGGAGGTATTAACTATTTCCACCCTGTGAGTATATTCAGATGATCCTAAATATTAGTGTGGACCTCTGGGGTTTTTGCCATTAACCAGAAAGTAGGCAATAAAGTAAACAAAATAAATCAGTGGTGTCACTTTTTCATCATCATGAATTGCCTGATACTCTGTTAGCTGTTCATGTACATTGCCTTCTTTACTCATTGCACAACCTCCTGAGGTAGATACGTTCAGCATCCCGGGCTTAGGGACGTTGGAAAAGTAACCCAAGGTCACACTGCCTCTGAGCCCAGAGCTGGCTCAGCGAAGCCTCACTCACTTGTCCATTCCATACTTTCTTTGATGCTCGAGGTTCTCAGGTGGTATTTTTCAAAGCCCTCCCAGCATGGCTGTCGGATCTCATCTATAGGCAGAGTTTATTTTTGAACAAACTGAGGATACTCGGGCTTAGAGGAGTCAGTCTGATGGACAGGGAGCTGAGCAGGTCCCCATTCCAGGCAGAGCGGGGGGCACCAGCTTCAGGGAGGTCGGAGGGACACCCAGGCTGCCAGCCAAGCAGCACCCAAGAATGCTGCTCGTTTGCAAACACGAAGAATTTGGACTCTAGCGTTCAAATGAGAGCAGCCAGGAGAATCACTAATGGTTCTCCTCAAGGCACGACCTGGTTGTGAAGGGCGACAGGAACAAAGGTGGGCTGGCCGTGCATGTGACCGGATCCCTTCAGGAGAGCTGCCCAAGTGCAAGGCCCGTGACAGTGTCTGGATCTCCCCGAGAAAGTTGAAAGCCACAGCCCTGATGGGCGGCGTGTGTGAGAGTTAAGCCAGGAGACGTGGTCTGGCGCTGGCTCTTTGCACCATCTGGTCACAGCACTGCATACGACGGCCACTCCAAATGTGTGCCAAATCCTGGGATGGTCTCGCGAAAGGCGGGAAAGTAGAGCCATGTGTTGTTCCCTTTCCTTATGTAGTCAGCCCTCTGGTGCACGGAAGGGGCTTTATAAATACTGACTCCAGAGCGAGGGATTGACTAAATCTCCAGCAGAGACTCTTCATGCCTGGGCAGCTAATATGGATTTCAAATATACATATTATACAGTTTGTTTTTAATAGAGTTTGCTTAAGGTGTAAGTTATCACATTATATTTTACATATAAGAGTTACAGATATATAAGGTATATGATATTATGTAGGATGTATTAACAGAATTGCTGAAGATATAAGCAACTCTATTAATAATTTATCCTGAAGGACCTCCTAACAAACTTTGTAATTCAAAACTGCACTCCACAGATCTGTAACAGTTGTTAAAATACTCAACTATCTCTCTGTTCAAAAGAAAAACTCTTAACCGGTATGGTGACAAAACCTTCTTTCTCTTTTTTCTTTAAGATTTTATTTATTTATTTGACAGAGAGTGAGAGAACATAAGCAGGAGAAGGGGCAGAGGGAGAAGCAGACTCCCCGCTGAGCAGGGAGCCTGACGTGGGGCTCGATCCCAGGACCCTGGGATCATGATCTGAGCCGAAGGCAGATGCTTAACCGACTGAGCCACAGAGGTGCCCTTAAAACCTCATTTCTTAAAGTGTGAATCCAGATATATTTCCAAAGCAACTAGGAGAAAGTGTTTAATTTTTTATATGCCCCATGGATTTTTATCTTATCACGAGATTTATCTAAACCCATAGACTCCAAGACTGGTCTAAACCCTGTGTCCCAAGACTGTGCTCAATTTTGATAAAGTAACTCTCACAGTCTCCTGAAAGGAAAAAGAGAGTATGTGGTCTGTATACTTTAAACGTAATACAAAATAGTTATGTATGTAATTACACACACACAAGTAGATAATCTTACAGTATTTCTGTTGTATGTTAATAAACCAGCCAGAGGGGCTCTGCTTTGTGATTTCTTTCCCTAGAAAGGGAGCTCGCTGGTACCCACTGGGGGAAGGCTCAAATATTTTCTTAGGATACATGAAATAAAGGTAGACTGCAGAAGGTTTGTAAAACAAAACAAAATATCTAGGAAAATCTAGGTACATTTAATTACCTTCAGTGGAGATTGTACATGCAGGTGATTTATTTTGGATAGGAGGCATGTATTAGCACTATTAATTGTAGAGTAAAACTTGCTTGCTGGTTTTAAAAGATTAATTAAGCATCAGTCTGTAGGTGAAAGAATAATTTGGGGCCCTGAAGAGGAAGACACCCCCCAGCTTCCCGCCTGTTAACTCTCACTGCTGGTGGTCTTGCACCTTCTTTTCTACCCGATGCACCACACCTGAGTGCAAGCAGGGACACGTGCAGCTCCACACAGATGTGACAGATTTGGTTGCTAAATTTATGTCAAGAAAAGTAGAATATGGATCTACAACCTATGGCAGAAAACAGCTTCCTTGCAAGGAATGAAATGACTACATGAACGTCAACCAGTGCGTTTTAGTCAATGATCTTGACCTTGGTTATTGTAACAGAGAGAAGTCAGAAAGAACCCAGTCTGTGACAGGTTGGCCATCCTCACTGCCCTCCCCTGTCTCCGCCAGACCTTTGCAGGCTCACTTGACCATTTGCTCATGTCACTTCAAGTGACACCTACAAGGACCTTCTCTCAGTTCTGGAAGTGTCTAGGCTTCTTTCTCCAGCAACCCCTCCCATCTTTTCCCCATTTAGGACTTGGGGGACCCACCCGTTCCTCAGTCTGGCTCTCTCTGGCCTGGACAGGGCTCCAACCATGGGTTTGGAGGTCCAGCTTATGACCCAGGCCCAAGATAGCAAACACTAGGATGGGTTCAGCTAGAGACGAGTCTATTGCCCGTCCCTTCAGAGTGACCCTTGAGACTACGGTGGGGACCCCAGAAAGGAAGGCAGGGTTTCTGTTGGCCAGGAACTTTGGGAATTGGAGGCTCGCTAGGTTTTTCACATGGCGATCTTGGAGGTGAGCATGCTGCTGATGGAGAACCCACTGAATATATTGCCTAGCAGGGAAGAAAGCGCTGCCTTGCTCCAGCCTGAGCTTCCGGAGTGACCTTGCGAGGGATTAATATAAGACAAAGGAAGAGAGAAAGCACACCAAGGGCAAGGCTGAGTTCCAGGGTCTGGGGCTCTGATCTCTTGTTTGCAGTGTGTGGGTCTCACGTTCAGGGCCCCTCTCCCCGTGCCGGAGAGCCTGGTGTCAAGGAGGGTCCAGAGGGCTCCATTTCTGCTGGGGGGCAGGTGACAGTCACCCGTACCCTCCTGGACCTGAGGATTTGATCAATATAAGACAGAACACAAGGAGCAAAGCACATGGATTTATTTAACAGAAGGAGCCTCATAAAGAAGTGAAGACTCAAAGAAGTGGCCAAACCTCAGTGCTTGAGTGGACAAGGAGGGGACTGTGGATGAGCCCTAAGTGCAGGCTGGAGGAGGCGAGTGCCCCTCTGACCAGGTCTGTCTGTGCCCCACCGTCGGCCCCTCCCCATCCTTCCTTCTCGGACATGGAGGACATCTTCCACCTGGGGTTGTATCTCTGCTTCTGGGAAGAAAAAAGAGAGGGTCAGAGGAACTCTCAGTCCCTGCTGCTTTTTCAAGTGCCTTTAGCCCAAAATAAATTTTGTGTCAAGACACATATTCTGAGGTGAGATATTCAGTTTCCTTCCCTGAGAGGCGCTGCCCTGCATGTGCAATGCTCACCAAGCCTTCCTGTTACAGGATGTTCACGGCTGTGGGCTTCCTCTGCTTTGTCTCCCCCTCCCATCCCTCTGTCTGTCTGTCCGTCCCTCCCTCCCCCCAGGAAAGTCATGTGAAGCCGGCGGCTCCTCAACCCAGCTTGTGCAGACACACTCAGGGAAAGCAACGGCCTTCCTTGTTCCTCACGCTGAGCACCGACCACTCTGAAATGCAAGCCCATGTTCTCCACCATGAGGCGAGTGAACAGGACAAAGCACCCAAACATCTACATGGCTTTGTGCGTTTGTCAGCTGTTTTGTAGAAGTGGACAGACCCCATGGGGTATGGACCTCTAGATTGAAGCCAGATGTAAGACCAGGAGCTCGGAGGCTGGAGCAGCCTTCCTGGCAGAAGACGGAAAAATCACAATGGTCAATTCATCTTCAAAGCCTGGTTTCAGACTGACTCTAGAACACTTATGGGTAGCACCCCATGAACGGGTTCAGTGACCCATTTTAAATTCATCTGGGCGGGGACGCCTGGGTAGCTCAGTCGGTTAAGCGGCCGACTCTTGGTTTCGGCTCAGGTCCTGATCTCAGGGTCATGAGATCAAGCCCCACAGAGAGTCTGCTTGAGATTCTTTCTTTCTACCCCTTCCCCCACTTATGTACTCTCTCTCTCTCTCTCAAATAAATAAAGAAAATCTTTTTAAAAATTTCATCTGGGTGTCTCTCCCGGGTGGTTCCACTACTGGCTATCACCTCCTGTGCTTGTTCTCTGTGGAAAGAGAATCATCAGAAGTTAAAAGGAGGAGATGTTGAAGACCATCATCATCCGCAGGAAATTTTCCTCCTGATATAATTCCTGGACAGAAGAGTATTTGCCAGAGTGCTTTGGAGGAGATCAAAACAGGTTCTTCTCTCCAGCATTTTGTGTGTTGACATATGCATCACAATTCCTATGTGATGAGATCTCAAGCGTTTAGGACCGCAGATGAGAAGGCCGATTTTGCCTTTACTCATAGAATGCAATGGATTTATCTTCTCTTCCAAAACTGTAACATCTTTAAGGCAGGAGGTTCCTTAAACAGAAGTCCCCGCATGGTCAGAGATATGTGTGAAGGCGCAGCGAGGGGGCCACTCTCGTGGGCTTGCCTGTGGTCACCCCGTGCATGCCATCCAGGCACCAGCCTCTCCTGCAAGATCTATGCACACACAACAGCATGGAGCTTATGAAACAAAATCACCTACTGAAAGAAGCTTGCACAGTGAGCCTCAGGTTGATTAGCATGTGTGTGGTCCTGTGCTGGGCACCAGCTCCTTGAGGCGGGAGCAGTTCTGCTGCTTCCTGCAGCTTGGAGGTGACCTCCCATTTTACTGGCTTTGTTGCATGACGTTAATGAGGACTCATGTAGCCGCATTTAAATCACAAATGAATAGGTTCTGACAGTGTTTGCTCTACTAGATCAGCATGTGCACCCCGAATTATTGCCTCTTGTGCTGACTTGTCAATGGCTTTGCAGTTTGATTACCCCTGCCTGGTCCAGCTTGGTGTTCCTTCAGGCTCGATGACAGAGGGTTCGGTTCTTAGCTTCCCAGCCCGGGTTCCCAGATCACCTTACCTGGAATGGTGTTATCGAAGCTTTTGGCATCTTTTACAAAATGCTTGATCCAGATGTCACGGGAATGTCAGATTTCTCTTCTTCTTTTACACACGTTTGTTGGGAAGATCACTGTTATTTTTCAGGTGCGTTTTAACCAGAACTTTCATGCAATGACTGGGAGGATGACCATCTTTCAGTAGGCTGCCAGAGTTCAGGTATCTGTAAATACAGCTTCTGGGTTTCTTGCCCTCTCTGAAGTGTGTCTTTCACATGCGACACTGCCTCAGGTCCTACACACTATGTCCTGGGTTCACCGAGAAGAGAAATGTTTGCTGCTCTTGTTTCCCATCTCTTCAAAGCTACAGAAGCAGCAGAACATGGGGCTCTTGACCCTGCCCTCAGATGTGGGCTCAGGGAGGTGAGCCCTCAGCATCGGAGGGCACCACAGGGCAGCGAAGGTGTCAAAACAGTGAAGCAAGGGAACTGGGATGGCTTAGTGCCTTTGGCATCCCGTGTGAGCAACTCAGACTTCAGGCACAGACAGCATACCCTGTCTAAGAAAACGAACCTGGGGAGCAACTAATCATAAGGAGCCAACGAGCCTTTCCCGAATAAGGCAACCGTGGAAGCTCTAGCCAATTAACCAGTTTCTTTGCTTTGCTTCTGTGTCTTCTCTATAAAAACCTCTGCCCCAGACCCCACCAGGAGAGCATCCCCAACCACCTTCAGTTTTGGCATTTAAACTCTTCCAAGCTTAATGTGCCTCAGTTTACCTTTTACAGGGGCAATAGCAAGCGTCCAGAGAGAACCTGTGCCCATGTTTGCTCATGGGAGACGGTTATTCTTCTGGCGCCTTCTGGCTGCCCACCTGTAATTTAGAGACTCAGGGCCGGTGTCCACACTTGCTCCATGGAGTGTGTCACATGACTTCAGTGGAACGAGCTCTCTCAGTCTCTCTCCATGAATCGGGTCCGTGCTAGGAGCCTCGGATCCAGTCTTGGCTTCCCTGAGCCTCTGGTCCTCATTTCCCACTGGGGACACACTTGCAGAACTGACTTTTGAGTATGTGTAGACCGCCTCTTTGTAGAATGTGTTCTTTTGAGCCCTGGGGATCCCTGGAAGGTCCCAGTCACACACCAAGATTCCTCTGAAGGTGGAGAACAAATCCTTAAGCATCTTGAACGCCTGGCACAGTGAAGCATGTGCTCAACACACACCTCCTGACAGATTAACATCCCTCTTTGAAAATCCTATTTAAAAAACTCTAGATTTATGATGGTAAACATGTATGATTGAGAAAAATAAATTTGTGTGTCCAGAGTTGTTGAATTCTCAAAACTTTTTATATATGGTGATAAACATGTACGATAGGAAAAAATAAATCCACGTGTCCAGATTTACTTGCTTATACCCATGTTAATGGCATCTGTCTTTCAGGCTCTATGACTCTGATTTCAGTTCATTTCCACCTGCCTCTCTAGGGTTAACCTTCAGACCCCTTTCTGTGGTTTTCTTCCTTTGCCCACTCACTAAGTTTGTGTGCCTGCCAATCCTCCCCCGATCTTCGTCCCATCATAGTGAATACCACCAGGCCAATGCCATCCCCACCCGTAGCTTGAATTCCTACCTCTGTGCTGAAAAGCTCTTCCCCGACATCATCACCTGTCGCATCAGGCACCTAGAAATTGTCCTAAGAATCCCTCTATCTGCATGTGGGCATGTCAGTTTTAACCTGCTCTCTGTTTTGTAACAAGAGCAATATTTCTAAATTCAGATCTCAGCATGTCTCTTCTTGGCTTCACAGCCGGGTGGAGATCCATACTGTTGTCATCATGAAACCCAAATCACAGAGCGTGGGTTACCTGGCCCTTCTGACCCACATCTAGGTCCCTCTCTTGACAGCCCTCTCAGCCACCATTGGCAATCTATGCTCTATTCATTCTAGATTGTTTTTATTTCTTTTCCTGGAATCTTCATGCTCTCTTTTACTATTGCACTTGGAATATTCCACCTTTTTTTCTAGGAACAATCTTTTCCTTTTAGATGACCTCTGGCTAGATTAGGTTCAAGCTAGACCTCTCCTCCTCCAGGGAGCCTTCCAAGACCACCTATTTCCCCATCTCTCCAGTCTGGATTGGAGGCTTCTCTTATGTCCTGATGAAACAACAGGGGATTGTATTGACCTATTTATTTGTATGAACACCCCCTCACCCCATTTAACTTCTAAGGTTTTCAGACAAAGGACCACTGATACTTGCCCATTTTTCTATCTTCTGGAATGATCCTAAAGCCTGGATCTCAATAAATGTTTTGTTAAGATTGCAACACTAGAGATCGTGATTCAGGCTGCAATGGGGTCAAGGATATATATTTTATTTTAAACAATGTTTAAAGATAAATCTGCTTCCCAGCCAGATTTGGGAGACATTAACGTAGCTGATGAAGGAGGGTAGTCTATACATAATACACAAAAAATTGAGGGCACAGAGAAGGTGTGTCCTCGATGGGTCTATGTAACATTCCCTGTACTTTGGAAGCAATGAAAGCACTTGCTTCCTTAGACTTTAAATCCAATAATTCAGACATGGTGAAGAAGTACTGTTTCTATTAAGTCCAAAATGTATTTATTAAACACTTAGTGTCAAGCACTGTGCCAGGAGGCAGAATGTATTCTGCTCTTTCAGGAAGCTTGGAAATTTGGTGGAATCAAGTCATTAGCACTTCCAGTGACATGGGACTTAATCAGGTTCTGCTTTGAATAATCTCTTCCATTCTCTCTGTATATCAGATGCCTTTCTCCACTTGTTAAAAGAATAGTAAAACCCATTTTGCTGGGAATTCAAAGGAGATGCTTATTGTAGAGTTTGCAATTGCCCTTGCAAGATAAGCCATGGGTATGTCCAAAGTAAAAGCAAACCCACCTTGCCTTGTCTTAGGTAAGTCCTCTGGAGGGGTAGGGGACTCAGTTCTGGAGAAGCTCACAGAAGGGGAGGACTTGGCTCTCAGGGCGAGACTTGGAGGGGGTGATAGGACTGGAGCTAACTTTTTTTTTATTATGTTCAATTAGCTAACATATAATACATCATTAGTTTTTGATGTAGTGTTCAACGATTCATTAGTTGCATATAACACCCAGTGCTCATCACAACACATGCCCTCCCTAATACTACTTCTTATCCCATCCTCCCACCCCTTCCCCCCTTCTGTAACCCTCAGTTTGTTTCCCGGAATCCAGAGTCTCTCATGGTTTGTCTCCCTCTCTGATTTCTCCCCATTCAGCTTTTTCTCCCTTCCCCTATGGTCCTGTGCACTATTCCTTATGTTACACATATGAGTGAAACCAAATGATAATTATCTTTTTCTGATTGACTTATTTCACTTAGCATAATCCCCTCCAGTTCCATCCATGTTGATGCAAATGGTGGGTATTCATCCTTTCTGATGGCTCAGTAATATTCCATTGTATATATGGACCACATCTTCTTTATCCATTCATCTGTTGAAGGGCATCTCGGCTCCTTCCACAGTTTGGCTATTGTGGACATTGCTGCTATAAACATCAGGGTGCAGGTGCCCCTTCTTTTCACTACATCTGTGTCTTTGGGGTAAATACCCAGGAGTGCAATTGTTGGGTAGTAGGGTAGCTCTATTTTTAATGTCTTAAGGAACCTCCATACTGTTTTCCAGAGTGGCTGCACCAGCTTGCATTCCCACCAATAGTGTAAGAAGGTTCCCCTTTCTC
>NC_138370.1:1166709-1173848 GCF_054177405.1 Leptonychotes weddellii
GTTACAGGTGTGGGAGGCCCAGAGGGTGGTAAAAGGTTCTGAGCAGGCTCTTTCAAAGAGAATGAGAAAGAGAACATCAAAAGGATTTAAACAAGTGGACAAATGTGAAGTTTCACTATATTATTGCAATTTTATTCATTTGCTTCAAATTTCTTAGCAAAATATTGACTCTATCTTAAATTTCAATAAAAAAGTCACATACTAGAATAGCAACTTTCAAACTTCATTAGATGATAGAAATAGGCATTTTTGGAACATGTGGCTATTCAGCTGCTCACCTAGAAATTTGAGTTCAATTGGTTTGATGTGGAGCCCACCAAATGTAGATATTAAGTTTCTTGAGGTTGAGAATGCCTGCAACAGTGAATACCCAAGGAAATTTTATGATTGGCATTGCCAAAATTCAGGGCAAGCTTTCATTAGATCAAGAAAACATTTCTCTTTCAAGCTAAGAAAGTTAGTCATCATTAACCTTAATGAAAGGTGATTTGCTATGAAGTTTAGTTTTAAAGCTAGGCAGACATCGTCCATAGGGACATGAATTGGTATAAGTATTTGCAATAGGTGTTGGCCATTTGTGTGACTTCAGTACAAACATGAAGATCTGAAGATTGAGCTACAAGCTATACTAGCAAAAGAGTAAGTGTAACTATTGAGGCTGGTTTTGAATTATAACTGGATCAAAAAGCATTTCAAAACAGTAAGTCCTTTTTCTCTTCTTCTCTAACTTAAAATTTGGGCTGTATCCTTTCACATTTGGTAAAAAGTATGCTTTGGATCTTCAACTCAGAGCGCCAAGCTGTAGCCGAGAGCACATTTTTAGAACTGATTTATGGGCCCCAGAAGGCCACCTGAAGAAAGATCTCTGTGGTTTGCGATGTCCTATTTTTTTTTTTTCCTGAATTACTTTGTATCTGATTGAGACATTTAAAATTTTCAGCATGGGATTTTTGCATACAGATTGGGCACTGCTTTGAAACCTCTTCTCCAATGCATATTTCATGACTAGTATCCTCAAACCCCAAAACCTCTCTGGAAAAAAATATATTCTGTACCTTTGTGGTTTGTTTAATAAACTGGAGGTAGACAAATTAAAGGATCTGCCTCTTAACTTAATAAGAAATACTTTTAAAAACAATGCTTGGAATAATTGAAAATGGCATTGGACAACAACAAAACTACTAGAGGGGAAGAAGATTTAATTTTTAACTATGGACTTTTTAATGAGAACATTTTAGAAAGAATGACTTTAAAAGCTATAATGAGAAAAGTCAGCTCATTTAGGAGGATGTGGTAGGCCAACAGCTTTTTTTCTCTGGATGTCATGGATTGAGAAAATAGATGTAAAGTGAGTTTAGATGGCATCAGACAATGCCTTCACCTTAATTTCTGATGGAGGCACCAAGTGCCAATGGAGGAACCAAGTACCAAGGGAGGAATCAAGCCCTGATGGAAGAACCAAGTGCTAAGGGAGGAACCAAGCTCTGATGGAGGAACCAAACACTGATGGAGGAACCAAGTCCTAAGAGAGGAATCAAGCACTGATGGAGGAACCAAGCACTGATGGAAGAACCAAGGACTGATGGAGGAACCAAGCACCAATGGAGGAGCCAAGCAGCGATGGAGGAACCAAGCACTGGTGGAGGCACCAAGCACTGATAGAAGAACCAAACATTGATGGAGGAACCAAGCAGCATTGGAGGAACCAAGCACTGATGGAAGAACATGGGTGTGAGGACCCATCTCCACAGGTCAGGAATGGAAGAATTTCTAGTGTTGAGACATGAAAGCTCTTTTCTCAAACACCGATTCTCTGTTTCCTTGGTAGATAACTGACCCTTGTCTAGTAAATTTGAGGATCTACAATCCCAGTGAACCCTCTCCCGTAGGACTTGTTGTCTACCTATCTACCTTCAAGGACATGCAGATGGAAAAGTCTTGCTGCAGGTGTCATCTTTCCAACTTCTGTTCTCTGAGTGACATCACCAGTTTCTCTCTCCAGACCCAAAGAATCCTTGAAGCATCTCTCCCTCACTTTGCCATATTCACTCAACCACCAGTACCTGGACCCTCATGAGACTCCCAGATGCACGGTATTTTTTCTCCACTGCCAGTGTGGCCTCCGTTGTCACTGACCTCCTTCCATTCCTGGTCTCCTAAGCACTGTTCTGCTCATAATTCTGCAAACCTGAAGTGATTCTCTTCATTATAGACAGAATGGCATTTCTAAATTTCAAGTTCAATGTAACCCTTCTGTGCTTAAAACCCTCCGGGGGGCGCCTGGATGGCTCAGTTGGTTAAGTGACTGCCTTCAGCTCAGGTCATGATCCCAGGGTCCTGGGATCGAGTCCCGCATCGGGCTCCCTGCTCTGCGGGGAGCTTGCTTCTCCCTCTCCCACTCCCCCTGCTTGTGTTCCCTCTCTCGCTGTGTCTCTCTCTGTCAAATAAATAAATAAAATCTTTAAAAAAAATAAATAAAAAATAAAACCCTCCAGGGCCCTTCACCCAGCAGATGGGAGGCAGATCTCCTGCTCACGGCTCACCGTACCCTGCAGCATCTCCCCGCTCCACTTTCTTTTTCAAGGTCATCTTTCTCCACCTTGCACGTTCTGCATTAGCTGCATTTAACTGGTGGTTTCTTCAATTTACTTTGCTCTGTTTTATGGTAAGATCTTTGCATCTTCCATTTTTGTGTCATATGAGATTTGCCTTTCTTTTCCTCTGGGCAACTCCTCCTCATCCTTCAGAGTTCAACTCAAACACAGCACCTCCAGGAAATCTTTCTCACTTGGGTTCGGCATCCCCCTAGCAGCTTACATGCTGTTACCATAACCAGCATGATCTGCACAGATTGTTCACTCTTGAGGTGAGAGATATAATTCATCTTACATCCTCATTGCAACCAAGGTTCATCCAACAAGGCTATGGAAAATTTACCCTTCCAGCTTCCCCTTATCACACCTTGCTGGTATGGACCAGGTGCCTCTCATGTAAGATTCTGAATGAGGATACCTGTAAGTAGGTTAATTGCTCCTGTAGCTTTACTCTGTTACTATGTTTTGAGTATATCTTCTTTTACTTTTTTCCTTTTGGAATTCCTAGGACATTGTGGGTTTGATTAAAAATGTTTCTGGACTGTATTTATATGTGCATGACTTCACGCTTTCAGGTTCATACAGTGATTGCTTAGTATGCAGACATGGACCAAATATCAACCATCTTAAAACCTTGGCTTATTCAAAGCAGTAGTATTCACAGTAGCTAACATGTGAAGCAACCCAGGTGTCCATCAACAGATGAATGAATAGATCAGCAAAATGTAATAGAACTTATATAGCAGAACATTATTCAGTCCTAAAAAGGAGGGACATTTTGACACCTGCTACCTCTGGGAGATTTCTTACAGACAAACTTTGAGGACATCATGCTGAGTGAAAAAAGCCAGTCACCAAAGGATAAATACCGCTTTATTCCATTTATATGAGGTCCCTGGTTTAGTCAAATTCACAGAGACAGAAAGTAAAATTGCTAGAGCTGGGGAAGGAGAATTAGGGTTAGTGTTTAATGGGTACAGAGTGTCAGGTTTGCAAGATGAATAGGTGTGTGACAGGTGGTGGTGATGGTCTCACAACACTGTGAACATGCTTAATGCCCCTGAACGGAACACTTAGAAATGGTTAAGATGTAAATTTTATGTTATGCATATTTTACTACAATAAACAAACAAACAAACAAACAAACCCTGCTGTGAGCTCTTCTGGATCTGCTTTGGCACATTCATTTGTGGCCAGGTCACAAGGAGCATCTCCACTGGAGGGTGGAGAGGACCAGTTTTATTAAGAAGAGTGCAAATGCTCTGGTTTCCACAGGCCTTTTGCAACATACCCAATTATTGACTTGAGAGTTGGCCATTGTTGGGAAGGCTTTCTCTGCTTTAATTTACTGGACAATTTTTAAAGATTTATTTATTTGTTTTAGAGAGAGAAATCTAGCACACAAGCAGGGGGAGAGGCAGAGGGAGAGGGAGAGAGAGAATCTCAAGCAGACTCCTTGCTGAGCACAGAGCCTGATGTGGGGCTCGATCTCACGACCCTGAGTTGATGACCTGAGCCGAAACCTAGACTTGGCCACTTAACTGACTGAGCCACCCAGGCGTCCCTGTCTTTGGATAATTCTGAAAGGGGCATTGCCCTCAGCATCTTCTAATCCAGTGTTCTGTTTTCTGGGAGATTTCTACATTAGGAGATAGGAGAACTTGACATTTCTCTTAGCCAGAAGCTGCCTTTCCAGCTTGGGCAATGCAAACATGACATGTGATTGCGTTCCCTCAACCCATCAGAACTCAGATATGTTGTCCCAACTCCTGAGTCCATAGCATTTTTGCATGAAGTTTTCTGTTCACTGATCTATCTCTGAATTCTTCTGTGAAAACATACATGAATTCTGGGGAATCTGAAAAATGTGGCCACATAATACTAACCCTAGGATTGAATTTGAAGTATATATATAGTGCTGATCTTAAAAAATTGTTAAGAAAACCCCAATTGTTAATGATGCTTTTCCAAAACTCGAGAACATATCTAATGAAAATGTAACTTGAAATAAATTGAAAGGAACACATTTTACTCCAGGAGTAATGGGATCACGTGTTGGGTTTAGGAGATTAGAGTGGAATTGAGTTATATTTCGTAAGGAATCTGACAAAAGAGATACATTAGTGCTGAGAAGAAAGATAAAAATCAATAGATATTCCTTGTGCAGTTTAACAAATGAAGTCAGCCTGCAAGTATTAAGCAGACAGAATGCAAATTCCATTCAATGTGCTCCCATGGGTTTCATTTTAAAGGAAACACAGAATTGAACGATCTGAGGTGTAAAGCATTGATTGACATGCTCAATTATTACAAAATAGAAATGTTAGTGACATTAAGTGATATAATTGGGAAATTTTTATTAGAAATGTTTCTGAAAAACCAAAACATTAATTTCTAGAGATTTTCCATAAGCCTCTTCTATATGTAACTTTAATCCTTTGTGCGATCGGATGTTGTGCTTTCTTTAGAGCCCATCTTCCATAGGTGTGTCCTGAAGGACCACAGGGGTGTCAGTCACCACCTTCTCTTCCAAAGCATTGCCTGGAAAATCAGGACTATTTTATAAGAATTTCAAGTGACTTCTTCAAGAAGGAGACACTTAGCTTATGAAATTAGTTTAGAGGTGGTCTCTCTGGTTCTTTGAAGAATATTGCATTGTAAGGTTTAACCTGACCAGATGTTCTTAAAAGTTTCTGAAGTCCCGGGTCACTGAGAAGGTCATTGGGAAGGTCAATGGGAAATGTTCCTCTTCCTACCCATGTACCATCCCATCCAAAGTTAACATCTCTTTTGAAGCTTTTATTTTGAATTTTGTGATTTAAAATTTTATTTTTATGGGAGCGCCTGGGTGGCTTAGTCAGTTAAGCATTAAGCATTTGACTCTTGGTTTTGGCTCAGGTCATGATCTCAGGGTCCTGGGATTGAGCCCTGTGTTGGGCTCCATGCACAGCAGGGAGTCTGCTTGAGATTCTCTCTCTCCCCCTGCTCTCTCTCTCTCTCTCCCTAAAATAAATAAATCTTTAAAAAAATAAAATTTTATTTCTATGAAATAAACCTTAGAATCTCTTTCTTGTCAGTTTATTCAATACAATGATCGTTCTAAGATGTGGAACTCAAAGCACATTTTAAAACATTGCTATATTACTAAAAACCATCTAGAACTCCCTTGCATTTTGCCTAGACACAAAACTCTTCCTATGCTTAATGTTCATGCTTTTATTTGGTTTCCCAAATTCCTCAGTTTCTTTAAAATTCTTAAGATGATCTTTCCTTCCTGGTAGAGCCAGCTTCACTGAGATTCAAGGACACATTATCAGAACATGAACAGTGTATTCTACAGAAACGTATTAGTAACTACTTATTTGTGATAGTATGTCAACAAATTTTATATTTTGCCCTCAGGATCTTCCTCAACTTTTTTTTATGAAATGGGAAGATCTTAATGTCACAAGAAGATTAAAGATACACTTAAACCATCTTGAAGGCTGGTAGAGGTAGCGAGGCCAGTAACACTCACCAAGGTTGAGTATCTCATTTTTAAGTTTTGACATTATCTGAGGAACTTAGCTAATACGATGAGTTTCAACATGTCTCAGCAGTACTAATTCCTTCAGTTCACTATGATCTTCCCACTATTTGGGCGGATTATCTTGGTCTAGGAAGCCTTAACATGTGTTGTCACACAAAGGTTTTTGTTTGTTTGTTTGTTTTTTTGTAATGATACAATTTAAATAATTACCTTTTTTTCTTCCTCAGTTTCAATGTTTCTACCATTCACTTCTGAACTCCTTGAAAACACATTAGCTTATTTGCTTTATCTGCACATCACAATGATGAATGTATTTGTCAAGTGAGCTAATGAGGACCAAGTTTAGATACCAAGGTAGGATTTGGGTTTTTTTTTTTTTAAATATAGCAATAGAAAGTGTAATATTGGGACACTCTAATGAAAGAGCAGCAAGAATAATAGAATTTCACCTTAGGATTCAGCTGTGTCCAGAGTTTATGTGTTTACGTCCATTGCAAATGTGCCTTGTTTATGAACTGAGTGTCAGAGTGTCATGCACTTGGTAGACAAACCCCATTCCAGTGATTTACAGAGTGTCTTACTCTTGTGAGAAATCGAGGCATACAGAGAGAGTCGACACAGAGTCCTTGTCCTGAAAGGGTGACAGAATAATATTGGAACAAATAATTATATTAACACACTTACTTCAACATCAAAAGCAATCAGGAAATGTCCCTTGGAATTGAAAAGAAAATGACATAAAATAACAGATAACACAACTGAATGTTATATATTTTATTCGAAGTCATGCAGACCACATGCAGGTTCAGAAGAGATTAAAATGCAGAGGCGTTATGTCAGACTTCATAAAAATATGTGCACAGATGACCTTCGCAACATTCATCTGAAAACCGTCACCTACATAACAAACCCACAAAGAAGGATCTTCCTAAATTCATTCCAAATCTGTTGCAATGTCTTTGAAAATCTACTTTTTATGAAAGTTAAGACTGTGTATGATAATGCTATTTTACCCT
>NC_138370.1:1174348-1208679 GCF_054177405.1 Leptonychotes weddellii
TCTGTTCTTCAGTGAGCTCTCCAGGCCACACCATCTCTGTTTCTGTCCATGCTGCTATAAACTGCAGCGTCCTGGGTTGTGTGCCCCTCCGCAGCGCCCCAGTCCTGCCTCCAGATCGGGGCGCATCTCTGCCCTTTGTGCTTCTAAAACTGCCAGCTGCTCCCAGTTCTCACGCGCGCGACTCCGCCGCTCGGGGTTTCCACCCCAGGGGTTGCAGTTCACTGGCAGGACCCTGGCGCACCGGGTTTCCATCTCGGAGGCTGCAGTTCCCGTGCGCGCGACTGTCGCTCCGGGTTTCTGTCCGGGGGGCTGCGGTTCACATATGCACGACCCCGCGGGTCTGGTCCTCCACCCCGGAGGCTGCCCTAAAGTCCTTTTCCGACGATACTGGTCTGCGAGTCTGTGCCCGTCTACAGTGCGCGAGGCTGTCACTCACCGGCAGTGTAGGATCCCCACGGCCAGGCACCCTCCGCTGCCGTTTATCCTCTGATATCTGCCCCTGGAATCACGGCTCTCCGCTTCGTACCTCAAGACCAACTGCCTGCGATATTCTGTTTGTAGAGATCCAGATCTTCTTACATCTCAGGCTGGTTTCGTGGGTGCTCAGAGTGGTCTGGTAGATATCCAGCTCAATTCCGGGGACCAGTTGAAATAGGGTCCCCTACTCCTCTGCCATCTTTCCCCCCTCTGCAAATTGCTTTTGTAATTCTGACTTTATTTCACTAGCTTTCAAAACCCTGTTATATAAGGGATTTCAGTCATTATACAGCTCGAGGTGCCACAGAAGTAGATGTCAGTCTTCAGTCTGAGGCTCATGATCCAAAGGTCAAGAATCACAGAAGCAGTGGGAATGGACTGTGCCAGGTCCGCGTTGCCTCCGCAAGTCTGAGACGTGCAGACTCTGCTCTGGAAAAGATATTCCCATAGGGAGCACACAAAAGAAGGCGGTCAGACAGGAAATAGAGCTTTACTGGAGTCCTGGAGGAGGATGGAGGGCTTTGTTTTCTACAATACGCACTGGCAGATGCACCTGCTGTCTCACTGAAGGTTTGGTCTGCCGGTTGGGACACGTTGCAGTGAATGGACTGCAGCATCCCTGAACAACCTTTGCTGGCCAGTCAAGATGGGATGCTCAGGGCAGTGTGAATGGTGTATCTGCAGAAAGACAGACAGACAGACCCAGCCTCTTTGTCTGGCTGCCGTTGGGGCACATGTTTGTATCAGGACACATCCAGGCAGGGCTGGGAACCTCCTTCCCTCCAAAGTGTCTCGTGTGGCAAAAATGAAAGAACAGCTGGTCAAAGAGTTTGAGATCATTAGGGACACACCTTCACACAGAAGCACACGGTAATTGACTACGCAGATAACACATCTCAAAAACATAGGTGTTCTCACCACACAAACACAGCGTGACTCTGGGAGGTGGTAGATGTGTTAATTAACTTGATTGTGGTGATCATTTCGTGTTGAATATGTATATTAAATCATCATCTTGTTGCACACATTACAAAAACAAACCAATACATGACGTTAAACCAAAATAAATGTACAATTTTTGTCAATCAAACCTCAGTAAAGTTGGAAATCATTTAAGAAAATAATAGAGTGTCAGCTTTGGCTTGTTATGCCTTGGAATATTGGTAAGAACATGACTAATATACTCTGTTATATATGATTTTAGGTATAGAAAAAGTGTTATTTTGGTGATAGATGTAAATTTATAAAAATGGCCAAATTAAAGATAAAAACTTGGATTTCAGATCATCATAAATACTACCCATAAAAGCCTCAAATGGCTGAAGTGTATTTTTAAGAATGGTTCCCATTTTTGTGCATATGAAACGATTTTTGATTAGATGTCTCTTTGGCACTTATTGAAATTATCTTAAACATATGGTTAAATATAATGTTTTATAGTAGGAAACTTATTAAAATAGTTTATGATAGTGTTCAGGTCTGAAAAAAAAACATAAAAAGAATAGAGTTTAAGTCTCTAGTAGATACAAATACTATGAATAATCTCACGTTCCTCCTAGCCACTGTCACCTGAAAGCTCAAGTATCATTTTTACTGTATTTGGTGCCCTTTGGAGAGCGCTGATCTCTCTGGACCATGAAACCACAAGGATGCTCAGGGTCACCCATGGCCGCCTCTGTGTTCATTCCTTTCAGACTGTGTTGGACATGAGGTAGGGTTCCCCAAATCCCAGTGAATATACACCAAGGTCATATGAACCCAGGGTACAAGTTAGGAATAGGTTAAACCAAAAAGCCCCATTTGGATCCAGATCCATTTTGGGAATTCTGTGTGACCTTCTCCATAAGCATAGAGTGAGTGGGTCTCTAGGAGAGAGGTGTCAGCGCACACCCATCACGCTGGGTGGGCACCTCATTGTAAGCTCAGCAGCGACCGGGCAGATAGTCACTCCTTCTCCTCATGGACCTCTTCATAGACTCGGGTTTGGATGACACAGGGAAGGCTGTGTACAGCTCTAATAGTGGTTTGCTGTCCCAGTGATCCGTTCACAGATGTACCACTACACACAGATTCTGAGATATGGAGGGCGTACAGATGGACTGGGCTCTCATGGGATTTTCCTTCTGTTCACGTAGTAGCCAAAAGAGCATAGAAGTGCACAGCCTGGCACCCTAGCTCCAGATGTATTGACTTAGAATCCAGATTTTCATAAGATCTCCAGGCCATGCACGGCCACATTGCAGTTTGAGAAGCCCCATCCTGGTGTACATTATCTGGGACTGTAAGTGCAGCCTAACTAATCACTCAGAATCTGACTCTCACGTTTGCCCATTATCCACAACCATTATCCACAAGCCTTCCTTGATTCTGTATGACTGCGGGACATTGTCTGTTTTGCTGCGCCTTCACCATCCAACCAGAAATGAAAGAGGTAGAGGAAGGGCATGAGATGCATTTGATTGATTCATTTTATGATTTCCTTCAAAGTTCTTGAGAAGTACTTGATGAGTGGAATGCTGGGCACATGTGGGATGTATTGGTGGGTGGGCTGTGTAGCCCCCCAGTCTGAGTCTGATGTCATTAGGGCTGCTAATTGGCTCTGCAGAGAGGGAGAAGCCCAGCATTTTTGGAGTGTGGGAAGCTACCCTAATAACCTCACAATTAATGGTTGGAATAATGAACTGTTCGCTCTTTCATTTGTCTTTTCTCCAACAAATCAGATAAATACTTTTGTTGTGAATGCTTCTATAGAATGAGCTTCGGACTGAACTCTCAGAATCAGCCATTGCCCCCTAAACAGTAATATTTCTGAAAGTCTTGAAAATCTCTTTAATTAGAGAATTTAAATGAGAGCCTTGTCATGGATTCTCTTTCCCTCCTTCCACCCTCATTCCTATTAGTGTGTGAAAAATGGAAAGGATTCTCAAAAGTAGTGCAGGAGAAAATCTTGCAAACGCTATCTTCATGTTAGGAGGGGAAGAAGGGTCAGGGCATGAGGCAGCACCCCATCTCTGTCACCGCAACATGGAGGCAGTCAGGCTTCTCAGGGGTGCGCTCAGCCTGTGGACACAAAGCCACGTAGAAATTTATCTCCCTGCTCTGGCTCAGCTCTCTGACCCCCACTCCTGCTCCCTGGGTCTCCAGCATCTTGTTGCTGTCTTTAATTCTGCTTCTCCGACTCCCCACTTCGCTCTCCCTCCTCATCCCCTTTAACACCCTTCCCTCTGGCCTCAGACTTGACATTACCCGAAACCCATGGGGTGGATGGTCTAGCTTGTCTCTCCCTGGCAGGTTAGAATGATAATCACGACAGGTAAGTGAGGATGGTGATCAATGCATATAAATTCAAATGAATACAATTTAGGAAGGGGAGTCTCCCAAGTGGAGATTGGAGTCTACACATTCAGACTTAAGTCTCTTACCTGCCTTTCCCCATCTTACAACCTAGAAACAAACAAACCAACCCTCTCTCTACGGCAGGATAACAGAAAGGAAGACACCCTATTTATTAAAGATAACAATCTATCTGTTTGCTCTTTTTATTTTTCTTTAAATTTGGATCCAGGAAAAAAACATACATACGATGGATAATGTGCTTCTGAAACAGGATGGATATCTTTCTCTGTGTCTTGTCACACACGTCTTCTCAAACATCCCTACATTGTCTAAACTTCCAGTGCCTAACACTCAGTCTGCAACAATATTGAAGACCCTGCTCTGTGCGCAAAGTTGTGTATCTTTAACATAAAGAAAATAAACAGTCTTTTGTGATGCTTTTCTGGATCTCAAAAGTGCCCATTATTTTGACTCTTCTGGTGCCATTATCAGCTGCACAATGCAGAAGCAACTTTCTAAACAAAATTCAGCTACTGGAGATGTATTATTCTTTACTTTCACACCTCTCTTTGTTAGCTACATTATATCTGACAGCAAATTCATCTTTTGGCCCTTTGTTCAAAGAGCGATGAAGAACGTCCTACTCCAGGTGATAATAATGGTAATTATCAGTTATGCCGAGCTTCGCATCACCAAAGCCTTTACAGTCATCAATTAGCTAATTCTGACAACATCCCTAGGAGGGGCCCACCTTGCTCCTCTTGATAACATTATAATGCTCCACCATTATGTGCTGAACTTTGACTCTGCTGTGAGAAGAACTGGCTTGATGGTTGAATTTAAATGCTGGTATAATTTTCATGCATCCTAGTGGATGCTGCCGTGAGTACACCTTTCTAAAATAAAAAGGAGAAATCCAAATTTCTCAGTGATTTTTATATATTTCTGTATCTCCACAACCAAACGAATCTGTCTCATTTCTCCTGCATGCGTGCATAGTTTGTGCAACACATTTCACATACAAGCAGAGATCCCACCAACATTTCCGGGGTGTCTCCTATGAGCCACAGTAGAAATACACAGCACAGATACAAATCCATGAGAATCTGTGAATCCAAATCTGAGAAATGCAATCCTACCCTCAAGAAATACGCATTCCTGTTTGGAGAGACAGACATTTAGACCAAATTTTCCATACAACAGTTAAGGAAAGAATGGGAACTTAGAGGAGTAATTAGTAGATCATCACATTCTCATTACCTTGTTCTAAAAGTGTTTATCATAGAGTGTCACATAACAACAAGAACATGACACTCTGAAGAAGTTAGAAGTGAGTGCTGTGACCCAGGGACATGTAATAGCCTATGGATAGTAAACTCTTTAAACTAGATGGATTTATTTTGTTTTCAACTCTAATAGTTGTTCTATGACATAATGACCAATCATTCACTGTGTTAGGCCACTAGATAGTTTTTGCTCTCTTAAAAATAACTCCGTGTGTGTTAGAGTTTGAGAGAATCAATAAAATTCTTTTTGTGTCTCTTGCATATAATGAGGGAAGTGCAGACATATTCTTAAAAGCAGCCAGGATCTTTTGATCTTTCTAAGGAAAAATTGCCATCAGCTGACAATTCTGGCGATCGAACTGGGAAGATATTTCACAGGAATGTAGAATGTTACACCTAAAATGATCTATTCTGGGATCCCTTGGGTTTATTTATGCTAGTTTGTTTATGGTGCAAAGGATGAATTAAGAGCAAAAGAGATTGGTAACTTATTCCAGACCACATAGGAGCCATTATAGAAAGAGGAATGGAATCTGCACCTCTGGCCTTCTGGCACTTTTTCTCTCATCCCTGGAAATTAACTCCCTGTGTTTTATGTGTTCCACAGGATTTAGAGGCAGAAGCTGGGAATTCAGAGTTAGGCAAGCTTAGTTTGAAAGCTGGCTTTTCCAACTGTAGGATGAAATTGAAAAGAGAGTGCAGTGATTGCATTTTAGCTGATTTTCAAAAGCAGAGTTTATACAGTAATCATAAGACAGCAGAAGTGACACATGCTAAGATAGCATGAAACTGCGTTCGTGCTCTCATCATCACTGTTTTGGGAGAACAGAAGAGACTGGAGTTGAAGGGGCTAAAATTAGTATTTATTTGGAAAAAGTAGTCAGTTTTCAATGAGGAAGACCCATCACCTCTACCAGATGGAGCACACTTCATCAGAATCTCTTAGAGACCATCTTCCTTCTGGCATTTGGGGATTGCTTCAGATTTGTGACTGGAGATGTTTTTGGCCCTAGCCAACTAGTTCCTGAAGCAGAATGAGGAGGGGTGTCTAGAGAGGGAGGCAGCAGCACTACAATCTGCCATCAGCAGGGGGACAAGGATGCATGCTGCCTTCCCAATGTCAAGTGCAACCTCTTGAAATACTCTCCCTCACAGAGCGTCCTACTGGGGTTAAAGGATGTAAGTACAAAGAGGCTACAAGTGTATCATTGTATACGGCAGGTAAGAATGCAAAACTCACCTCATGGCCCCTACACATGATCTTCTCAGGAGGCCCTCCAAAAAACCCATGCCCCTGCACCATGGGAGAAGACCCCAAAACTATAGTGCAAATGTGCTAGTGAGATAAGACATTTTCTTCGTAATGTTCTTTTCCCCTTGATGTGCCTTCCTCCAGTGAGTAAGTTGAAAAGGTAGAGCAAAAACATGATGGGAAGATCTAAGGTTGGGCTGATTTGAGGGAGGTCAGACATTTTTAGTTGGGATGAAAGATTGGAATTTTGAGATTATTTTGAACTGGACACTTTGCTACCAGAAGGTGACCTGGAAAAGTATGAATTCTTCTCAAGTTCCTTCCCTGAGGGAAGAAGGGCAGGTTGAAAAAAGAGAGAATCTATACAGTAAGCCTAAAGGGAAGTATTGCAAAGAGTAAAGTTAAGTTCTGCTTCAACCCCTGAGCTCAGTTGATTATTAGTCACACAACTTGACAAGTTATGAAAGACTTACCACAATGCCTCTTTTTTCTTAACTTTCATGTTTGTGTGAGAATACAATAAAGTGAGTATCTACAAACTACCTATCCAATGCTTGCCCCCAGGAAGTTATAAGAGTAAAATAAAGATCTCTTGTACCCCTCACCACTTACCATATATATAAAAACAGGACTGGAAGAAATAGAGGTTAAAGTGCTCAATTTCAAGGATTTTGTTTCTTCAAGGAGATAAAACATACACAAAATATAAATAGAAATGTAACAAAGCAAGAATAAGGAACGATGGGGCTAAGAGCCAAAAAAATGATTTGTATATCCCTCATTTCAATGAGTTAAGAACCCCGGGGGGGCACTCCCGGGATAGAACACTTAAATTCTGGATAAAAAACACTCTGAGAAATTGCTGGTTTTATGACAAATAGGAGAGGTTTCAAAGGATTCTAATTTTGAAAGAGAGAGAGAGAATGAATAAATAAGTATATCTGGATATCTGGACCAATGCTGGGGATCTGGGAAGTGCCAGACAAGAGGGGTGAAATGTCATCATGGTAAATGTGCAGAGCACATCTGGATTCTAGGGTTGGCATATTTGGAGAAAAATAAAAACCAAGAGATTTCAAGGAATTTCTGAAGGACCTACTTTAACAAACAGAAGAAAAATGATTCCAGAAGTTCTGAGTGAGATTCAAGAAAAATAACAAGTAGAGTGGCCATCCTCTGTGGAAATCCAAGCTTTGTAAAATATAATACTAATATCTTGACTAATTTATGGGTTATGCCAAAAAATGATGAAATAATATGTTGGACAGCAAAGCATCTAAGTAGGGAGGTAGACAAGCTAAGCTAAGGTGTTCTTAGATTCTTTTGTTGTTAGAGTGGTGTATTAGATGTTTTTAATTTTATGCTTACATTTTATCTTGGAAAGATTGTGAGGCAATCATTTATTGAATAGAATTATAATAAAATGAGTAGAAGTTGGACTAACCAAAAGAAAGTTGGGCTAGTTATACTAATTTTATACAAGATAGACTTTCAAGCCACATGCATCATTAGGGCAGACAGGAAGGGAGAGAGCTGTGTATGAGTCACACTTCATAGTGTACTCATGCTCTTTACAAAGAATGTGACATCTTCCAGGACAGAATAGATAGAAAACTGAAGCACATATCTTTAAAAAATGGTCTTATGCAACTACAACCATCACATATCATTACTAACCTTGTTAGGTCAATGAGAAATCATATACCCTGCTGTTAGGAGGGTAATTTCTATAATGACTCTGGGAAATAATTAGACTTTATGTTATAAAGCTGCTATTGGAAAAAGCCAAAAATACAGAAATAACTCAAGTGCCAATTAATGGAAAAATGGATAAATAAGTTATAATGCACTCATAGAATACAGCAATGAAAAAATGATACACAACAAAATACCAAAATGTGAATAAATCTTAGAAAAATAACATCAAGTAAGAAAAGCAAGCCCTGGAAATTGTCTTACATTATGATCCAATTCTTATAAAGTTCATACTCAGTAAAATTAATACATTTTAGGCATATATAAAATACGATGAAGGTAATTTTTTAAAAGTAATGTAATGGTAAATATGAAATTCTGGAGAGTAGTTATCTTGAAGAGGGAAGAGGGTGGGAGACAGAAGGGGGCTGGACAACAAAGGTATATGCAAATTGTTGTTGGTAATATATTTTTGGTTAGGTGGATGCTCTTTACAGCATTCATTAAACTGTTATGCTTTATATATGTTGTATATGTTTTAAGCATCAAAATTATATTTTAAAAGATTATAATGGGATCTGAATAGACATTCCTTTAAAGAAGATATACAAATGGCTAATGAGCACATGGAAAGATGGTCAACAGCATCAGCCATCAGAAAATTGCAAATCAGAACCACAATGAGATAACACTTTCCACCCACTAAGAACACTAAAATGAAAAAAAAAAAAAAAAAGATAATAGTAAGTGTTGACAAGAATGTGGAGTAACTGGAACCCTCATCCACTGTTGGTGGGAATGTAGGATGGTACAGCCCTTAATAAAATACAAATGGTTAAAAAAAGAATTATTCCTGAGTACATTGCCAGAAAGAGTGAGACTATATGTCCACACAAAGCTCATACATAAATGTCAATAAACAGCATTATTTCTAATATCCAAACAGTGGAAACAACCCAACTACTCATCAGCTGCTGAACAGATAAAAAAAAAAAAAAAAGATGTTGTCTATCCATGCAGTGCAATGGTGATAAAAAGAAATACAGGCTCCAATATGGATAAACCTTGAAAACATTATGCAAAGTGGAAGAAACCAGTCACAAAGGACCGCATCTTGTATGATATCCTTTTATATCAAATATCCAGAATAGGCAAATCCATTGAGGCAGAAAGTAAATTCACGCTTGTCTAGGGCTTGGGGAGATGGAGAGATTGGGGAGTGAAAGCTCAGGGGCACAGGGCTTCCTACGGGGGTGATGGAAATGTCTTAAAGCTGATTGTGGTGATGAATTAATAATTCTGTGAATATATAAACACATTCAATTGTACACTTTAAATGGGTAGATTGTATTAAGTGTAAATCGTTTCTCAATTAATGTTTCTCATTATTCACAAGAAGAGGTCAAAGGAAGATTACCTACCTGAGAAGAATCATTTCAGGGGGGAAAGAGATATTTGTGGTCTTAAATTTTTAAAGAAGTCTTCATCAAAACAGAGAATCTTTAGCTGTCCATGAAAACATGCCCCCAGAGTTATTTTGGGGGGTTCAAATAAGAAATCTCTTCAAAGAACCTTGATAAGTAGGAAACCAGGCTGCCGGAATTATATGAAATTTCCAAAGTCTGTTGTCAGTATAATTTATAAGAATTGTCTAATTTTCAGTTACAGCTTCTCTTCTATTCAGAATAAAATATGCTGTTATATCATTCTCAAAATTTAGCTACTTTAAAGAATAATAACTCTACAGAATATTTAATAGCTCCTGGAAAGTAATACATCTTATTCTTCTGCCTACACTAATTTCCGGGTAAAATTTAGACCACCCAATGCTAGAATTCGTAACCATCCAAAGAAATAGAAGGAACTTAATGCGAAATTACACGTGGAGAAGTTTGAATATAATCCAATTTTGTACTGATAAAAAATCTTCATAGTGCCATGTTCTTATTATAATAATGCTTCAGCATAAGATGATATGGTATATTCTGGTGCTAAATGTATAATAACTGTGCTTTCCATAAATCTTCTGATTTATTGAGTATGTTATGACAATTTAAAAATAAACATGCCTCTCATATCCCACCAAGTGGTACGGATCAATTTGCAAGGTTAAATATCTGAAAAATAACTTTCTTGACACCAAATCCTATCTTCTCATTAACTCATGACGTAGAAATAACATTCTAGTGCTATTTTTAAAAGTTTGGACTATATGGGGTGATTTTCTTCCTTTTTTAAAATATTTTATTTATTTATCTTTAAAGTAATCTCTACACCCAACATGGGGCTTGAATTCACAACCCCAAGATCAACACTTTTAGTTAGGGTTCTCCAGAGAAACAGAACCAATAGGAGATAGATGATAGATAGATAGATGATAGATAGATAGATAGATAGATAGATAGATAGATAGATAGATAGACTGATAGACATGAGGAGATTTATTATAGGAATTGGCTCATGTGATTGATTATATAGGTGAAGAAGTCCCAGGATGTGTGGGCTGGAGAACAAGGAAGGCCAGTGGTGTGACTCAGTCCAAGTCTTGAAGTCTGGGAACCACGGGAATGGAGGGCAGGAGTAGGTGGGTGGATCAGCTCAAGCAGAGAGAACATGCCCTTCCTCTGCATCTTTGTTCTCTTCAGGACCTTAAGGGATTGGAAGAGGCCACCTGTAGCGCTGAGGGCAATCTAGTCATTCAAATGCTAGTCTCTGGCAGAGACACCCTCGCTGACTGCGCAGAGGTAATGTTTCCTGAGTTAGCCAGGGGCCATGTTGACACGTTAAAATTAGCCATCATACACAGAACTTTATTGGTAACAGATTCTTATATTTGTAGATCAAATGAGAAAAAAAGTCCTTAAGCAAAATTATTATTAGTGAGTGCCAAGGAAAACCAAATATCCAAATGTATTAATTGTCCAGAAAATATTCTGTGCAGCTTTCCTCTTAGCACTGGACCAAACACCTGCTCCCGTTACAGGCTAGGATAAAAGTGCATCCCCATCCATGTCCAGGGCTACTGATCTGCCTCTGTTCAGTGTTAGAAAGTCTCCAGCGATCTCTTACACAGCTTGTCTTCACCTCTGCATTGTGTTTCTTGCGCATTATGGGCATCCCTTAATGAACTATAAACTCCTTAGGGCTGAACTTTTTCTTGATCAATCCTCTATTTACCTGGTATCCTGCCTGATACAGGAAGCACCATTTAGAAGTCAAGGTCACGGATTCTGCATTCAGAATGCCTGGGTTTAAGTGCGATCCAGTAGCTTTTGATTTGCGCTTTGCTGTTTTGTGGTTTAGTTATATCATGAAACAAATGGTGGTTAAAATAGCACCTGCA
This sequence comes from Leptonychotes weddellii, assembly GCF_054177405.1. Classification (NCBI taxonomy): domain Eukaryota; kingdom Metazoa; phylum Chordata; class Mammalia; order Carnivora; family Phocidae; genus Leptonychotes; species Leptonychotes weddellii. Next base: position 1,185,738 of record NC_138370.1, read on the forward strand.
TACTCAAAGTGTTGCTTGGAGGATTAAATGTGAAAGTATAAGGTCTTAGGGGCGCCTGGGTGGCTCAGATGGTTAAGCATCTACCTTCGGCTCAGGTCATGATCTCAGGGTCCTGGGATTGAGCCCCGCATCGGGGTCCCTGCTCAGTGGGGAGCCTGCTTCTCCCTCTCCTTCTACTGATCCCCCTGCTTGTGCTCTCTCGTTCTCTCTGTCAAATAAATAAATAAAATCTTTTTTAAAAAAAAGAAAGTATAAGGTCTTAGAACATAGCAAGTGGTATACAAGTGCTGGGCATTTGGAGTTGCTGCTGACGTTTGCATATCGTTCTTATAGCAGCGAACTTTACACACTCTCTTCTCCATTTTCTGTTGCTTCCAAAGCCCACACTTGCACATCTTAAGTCCTTTCACTTGGACCATCGTCAGAGAATTTCACTACATCCTCATCCGCTTCCCTGCATTTTCTGTTTCACACTTGCTGTAATAGACACTTGGCTCTCCCAGGGGACACTTACAAGTTGTGACTGGTTTGTTCTTAACCTCAACCCTCTTCTTGTCCATCCAGCCACCCTAAATGGTTGTGTCTTTGAAATCTCGTGCTCCCTTATTGCACACCATGCTCCTTCTCCTTGCTGCCCAGCCAGGAACCACTGGGTTGTCCCCTCCCTGGTGCTGGCACATTTTACTTCTTCGTCATGCTCTCCAAAACTTCTGAAATGGCTCCTCCTTTTATGTCACAGATCTGTGTTATCATTTCTTTGTTTGTGCTCTTGTGGAAAGCACCCACTAGAAAAAAGCGCTGCATTTCTAACCTACCGTAACATTTAGTCTGCTTTTCTCTATTATGATACTTATTTTACCGTCCTTTATTTTGTACTTAATTTCCTGTGCTCAGTTCTCGTCTTGTCTACTCTACACACTCTTAAATGCTTCCAAAAACCATGATTCAAATGCTTATGAAAGTGCTCTAGTCCTTTTTTTTTTAGTAAGTGTAATTTTCATGTATTAAGATGCACTTTCTTTTTTTTTCTTTTTTTTTTAAAGATTTTATTTATTTATTTGAGAGAGAGAGAATGAGAGACAGAGAGCATGAGAGGGAGGAAGGCCAGAGGGAGAAGCAGACTCCCTGCTGAGCGGGGAGCCCGATGCGGGACTCGATCCCGGGACTCCAGGATCATGACCTGAGCCGAAGGCAGTCGCTTAACCAACTGAGCCACCGAGGCGCCCTTAAGATGCACTTTCTAAAGGGAGTAGTTTTGACAAGTGTTGACCATTGTGTTACCAGCACCGTAATCAAGATACAGAATATTCCTGTCACCTCAGCAGGTCCCCTGTGTGTTTCCACACCTGACCTCACCCAACAACTCCCGGTTTGCCTTTTCTAAGTGTCCTACAAAGGCAGTCATACAGAATGTGGCCTTTTCTCCAACATCTTTCCTCAGCAAAATGCCTCTTTGATTCATTCATGTCACTTCAGGTCTCCCTACTTTATTCTTTTATTATTGCTGAATAATATTCTGTTGTACAAATATATGATAATTTGTGTATATAGTCTCCCGTTGGTGGATATTTAGATTTTCAAGTTTTTGGCTATTATGAACAATGCCGCTATAAATACTTGTAGATGAGTCTTCCTGGTCTCTTGGGCACATAATTGTTGGACCGTATGGTAAGTCTTATGTTTATACATTTGTAAGATATTGCCAAACTATTTAACAAAGTAGCTGTACTATTTGTCATTCCCACCATAAATGTGGAAAATTCTGGTTGTTCCAAATTCTTGCCAAACCTTAATATAATCTTTTTTTTAAAAAAAACTATTTTAGTGATTGTGTGTGTTATTTACTTGCAGTTATAATTCCTAAATTTTTTAATTTAAAAAGAAAGAAATCTATAAACTGATGAAGTTTCAAGATTTATTCTCTTCTTTGGCCATAGCCTTTTACCTTTGCAATACTTTATTGGATTTGGGGGTATTTTCAGCCTGACTTCTTTCAATATAGATAGGATGAATCACTTCAAATCCCCCAAGACATAAATTTTGATAATCATGTATAACTAGAGTAAATTGGAAAGTATTTCTTTATAGACTGTGTTTGATTAACCTTCAATTTTTCACAGCCTTTTATTATATAGAATTTTTAGAGACAGGTGAATCTTATAAAATATGGTATTTATCCCACTAGAAGTTCAGGAATAATGGCAAATATCTTTTATATTTTGGATAGAGAACTTTATTTGTTCATGCAAGGCTTTTTCCTTGAATGATGATGTGGAAAAGAAACAATGATTTAAAAGCCTAATTTACTTTTTTGGCAAAAATGGAAAATGTTCAAAGGAAGGGAGCTTTGTAAACACATTCAAGTAGTTTAATAAATATCATCTCTCTTCATGATTTTCCAGATCAGTATGAATTAGTCCTCACATTTAAACCCATGTGTCGGGTGCTAAAATAAGGGTATTAAAATAGCACAATATTGTATTTTATTATTTTAAAGGCAAAGACAATAAGTGAAACTTTTTCGGTTGTTACAATTAGGTGATTTAGAAATTACACTTCTTGCTGTGATGGATTGTTTGAGGCAGACCGACAATCTTACTGAGACTAATTAAAAAGCAAGATAAATTTTTTAAAAGATTTTATTTATTTATTTGAGAGAGAGAGAGTGAGCATAAGTGGTGGGGAGGGGCAGAGAGAGAAGCAGGCTCCCCGCTGAGCAGGGAGCTGGACTTGAGGCTTGATCCCAGGATCCTGAGATCAGGACCTGAGCCGAAGGCAGACGCTAAACCAACTGAGCCACCCAGGTGCCCCAAAGCAAGGCAAATAATAATAATAAAAAAGTTTGAAGACATCAGAGAACTTCTGAGCAAACAGGGCTTATGTGGCCAAGGTTTCACAGAAAGGGAACCCCAAACGCCAGCCAATGCGGGAAGATGCTACTTCTCATCTTGGGACTTAGTCTGGAGAGACCAGGAAAAATACCTTGCAGAGTATGTCTGCTCTGGTCAGAGGAACACAAAGAATTTTTGTCACCCCTGCTGGGTTGGAGAATTAACAGTTGGAGATCTAAGGGCTGGAAACTGGTGAGGAGGAAAGATAAGAAAACTGAGCTTAAGGTTCTGACAATTTTCCACTAAGAAAAATTTCCAGATTTTGATGCAGAGCAATGCACAAACTCTACAAACCCATCAGGTAGGCACAGGGCTGTCCCTAGAGATACACTGAAATCAAATTGCCGAAACTCAGAGACAGAGAAAAACCTCCCATGCTGCCAGAGGAAAAGGGGCAGACCTTGAAAAACACCAAACAAACAAGTAAACAAACAAACAAGAACATTAATATTTCCAGCTAACTTTTCAACAGGGATGACAGAAGCAAGAACAATAAGAATGACGGCTTCATAGTGTTGAAAGAAGACAACTATTAACATAGACTTCTGTATACCCATGAAATCTCTGAAATGAAAGCAAAATAAAGAGTGTTCAGGCAAAAAAAAAAAAAAAAAAGGAAACAAAAAGAAAGCTAAAGACATTCATCAGCAGAACTGCAGTTATAGAATTACCAGAGAGAGTTCTGGCATAAAGAAAATAAGATTGATGCATAAGGGCATAACTTCCCAATGAGTAGTAAATAAGCCGTAGCGATCTAATGCACAATATAATGAATATAGACAACAATATTGTACTATAATTACGTAATGTGATAAATATCGCTACAGTGGGAATCATATTACATTGAAAGAATATATCAAAGTAGCACGTTGTACACCTTAAATTTACACAGTGTTATCTGTCAAATATATTCAATAAAAAAAGGAAGAAAATGATCCCAGATGGAACATGAACGTTCAGAAAATAATGAAGGACAATTGAAAAAGAAATTTGTTGGTTAAACTGTTTAAATGAAAACCAACTGGAAAAACAATAATAATGATTTCTTATGCTAGTTAAAATCATATGTAGAATAAAAATGCATGACTACAAAAATGCAGATGGGGAGGGTAGGGAGAGGTAAGGTGCTCTAAGTTTCCAGCTTTATTGAGTAATAGAACTAAATATAATTTATGTGGGACTCTTAATAAGTGAAGGGTGCATACTGCAGTTTCTAGGGAAATAACCAAAAGAGTAGTTAAACAGTGCATTACTAACAAGTAATTAGAAGGGAAAACATTTTTTAGGTTTGTCAAATTATTAAAAATAGATTAAGACTTTTTTTTTTTTACCAGAAAAATATATCTACTAATAAGCTATTTTGGCAGCTGTTTTTTCTATTAAAAAATCACTTTGTATAGAAGCGATAATGTTCACTTATGAAACTATACATACTCATATTAAATAGGATTCCATTTATTTTTAACTATCTCTTAATGTATTCTTTGTGTACTGTGAAAATAACTTAAGGCAGAATATAAATCATTTAATGGTGATATTATTTAAATAATAAGTGATATAATACTTAAAAATTCATTTATCTTTTGACAAAAAGTGATGGATTTTCTATGACTATATCTTTTTATATTCAGGTTACATATAAATACATTTTCTCTAGGTGAATTATACACCAAAGTATAGAAGCCTTTTTGCAGTACTGAGGGAGAGCCTTGTCATTCATTTTTTTTTTTAAATCAGCTGCATGGAAATAAATACAATATTTTAATGCATGTATCCATGAATACAGATTATTGAACAACATATGCATTTGCTAACTGTACCATATGCTCATGATAGTAACGAAATAATTTTCCTTTATAGACACAAGGGTAAAATCCCAAGAAGAAAAGGAAAAGAGATCTTTTACTTGGTACCAGAGTCTTATAATGTTTTGTTTTTTTCTTAATTTCTTCAGTGCAAAAATCTGAATTATTTGCAGCAGACTTCTATCTCTTGTATGCACACATTTCTCCTGCAAAACCAACAGCTTCTGTGTCTCTTCTGAGCAGAGCCTGTCTGGGACATCATCCAGAAGAACTCCCATTAGCTCTTCCTTAGAAAGGAGACTGAGGGGATTGTGGCCAGGGGTTTCTTCACACCCTATACTTGAGGCTAAACCCCAGAAGAAGCTTGGCCAGAGTCTTTATAGGTGTAGGCTTTCCTATATATTATACTTGAAATTAAGAAATTTGGTCTCACTACGCTGAGATTGGGCCTTGCATGACCCCCACGGCAACACTAGCCAATGTTTAGTGCTTAATGGATCCCAGGCTCTGTTCTAAGTGCTTAACATCTACTAACTCAATTCTCACCAGAACGTCAGAAGTAGATTTTTTATTATCTTAGTTTTACAGACAAGGAAACTGAGGGGAGGAGAGCTTGAGTAACTTCACCTGTGATCATACAGCCAGTAGAGGATAGTGTCAGGATTCCAACCCTGACCGCCTGCCCCTAGAAGGTGTGCACTGAACTGCCACCTTATCCCGCCTCTGCCCTGTCTACATGGTATGATGCGGATGGTTGGACTGAGACTCACAATATCCGGTTCTTCTCTGCTTCTAGATGCAAGTATGATTCCTACTTCCTTGACTGTAGGCATGGCCTCATGACTCGTTATGGCCACCAACACGCGAGTGGAAACAGGCAAGTCACGTCTGGGCTGAAGCATTTGATGGGTGCTTCCGGACTCTTTGTCTTCTTTTCCCGATCGCAGAAGGTGGGAGAACATGGAGCCCGACTGGTGTCATAAGACAGTGGAGCTTCCATTAGTCTGAATGACGGTGGTGGTGGTGGAGGTCACTGAGAAGATCTTAGCATGACTTCCAACCAAATTATAAGAAGCCTTCCTGCGGTATTTTAACAACAGAGCCTTCACTTTCATTTGATATAATATAAAACCTCATCATGTAGCCATGAACGCTTTTTGTTCTGCATATGAGAAAAATAGAAGATGGTGCTTGCTATTAAAAGTCACATGCTCAGAATAATTCATGTTTTTTATATTTAAATGTTTAGTATGAAATCTTATGTCCATGAAATTTAGGAGAAAGCAACATTTTTACTATAAGATTATGTAAATAAATACTAGGAAATGGCAATCTTTTTGTTGAGATACCATGTGTGAGGTCTTTTCAAAACCTGTGTTAAAATGATTTATTAATCTTTTAAGAACAGAATGTTGTTGAGATAAACTGAAGGCAAAAATGGCTACAACTACAAATATTCTTCTGCTGTTTTTTTCTTTGAAGTCTACTTATTTTCTAAATGAAAAATTAACCATCAATTTACCAAAATATGGTTTTGAGGGAGAAGCAATTACCAGTATATTAGTGAAAAGCATGCACTGTATCACACTCCAGATGGATTTCCCAAAGTATCATAAATAATATGAACTGTTAATGTAAATTTGAAATCTCAGATGATAAATAACAATTTATTTTAATAAAATGAACTAGAAATTTCAACTCGATAGCATTCCCTTCAAACATAATGCAAGTGGATATTTTTCCTTTTAGGGCTGATAGCTATAATCCTTTTCCCACCATGAAACAACCAACCTATGAAATATAACAGAAAGAGCAACATTTTAAAATGTGCAAATGAAGATACATAAATTTTAAAAATCAAAATATAATTTCAAAGGAACTAAATCCTATTCATTCCTAAATATGGTTAAGTAAAGAGTTTTTTTTTAATGTATTTCACTGATAGGCAATATAAAGACAAGTCAGGATATAATTCTTTTACACTGGACAAGGAACCATAAAATAAGCTGCTTCATAATAAGGACATAATTCTTTCCTCTATGTATATGATGTCAATCAGCATTTCAGAAGTGAATTTCCAAAAGGGCTTACCATCTCATTTTTATCCTTTCTATCTTGCTCCAGGGTCTTTGAAGTTGTTAGAGGATTTCTCTATGTATTCTTGGGAGTTCGGCAAGAAAAGAAAGCTATTTTCTATGCTTGGGGATCTGAGAGATGAACAAATTATGTGATCTGACCATGCAGAAAGTGAGTTTCAAAACCTCTCTAAAAGCTTGGTTGTCTGTAGGGATTTTAAGCCAGAAAAGTTCTCCTGGAAGCAGAAGCCCTCCCATTCTTTTGTTATCTAAGTATGTGATTTATCCTTCATTGTTTCTTTCTTTGTGTGTCCTCAGAGACTGATAACTCAATATAAGTTTATCTACTCTAATGTAGACACATGAATCAAATTAAAATAAGAACTCTACCTTGCTACAAAATGATTTGGAGCATGTTTCCCTTAACAAGTGTGAGATTTGAAGACATTGCAGAATTCATTTGATTTAAGGCTCCATGGGGTCATGACAAGTAAAATTCTGCATCTTCCAGAGGAAGGGAGAGCCCAACAAAAATCACCTCACATGGGAGCAGATACAAGAATCTTTTTAGAACTGTGATGGCCAATTTTGTGTGTCAGATTGCCTAGCCTCTGACACCCAGTGGTTTGGTCAAATGCTAGTCTAGATGTGGCTGTGATGATTTTTTTTTTTTTTAATAGAACAGCTAACATTTAAAGCAGGAGGTGTTGAGTAAAGCAGATGACCCTCCATATATGGGTGGGCCTCACCCAATCAGCTGAGGCTCTTAAGAACAAAAACCCAAGGTTTCCTGAAGAAGGAATTCTGCTTCCAGAACACAAAGTAGAAATATTGCCTGAGTTTCCCCTGCTTCCCTGAAGATCCCAGACTCAAGACTGCAGCATTGATTTTGTCCGCATGGGAAAAGCCCAACATCAGACAAAGGAAGTGCATTTCCAAAAGATCAAGAATAGATGGAGGGTGGTTAGCTGATGTAGCCAGACCCAGACTCCTAATCACGTCATCAGATGGTCCCCGGGGTTAGCCCCGAGAAGTAAGAACCCGACCACTCACCATTTTACACGGCCAGCTGACTCTTTCCCTCATGTTCCTCTTCATCTGAAGCACATGGAAGAGACAGCAGTTTGTCTTTCGAGAAAGATTAAAGCAGACAGACTCTCAAGGTCAGCCACAGTGGAGGGAGGAGTGGGTCCCGAGGCTGATGGACGGGGGATGGTCAGATGTCTGCAAACACACAGTGGGAATAACCCTCCTGGAACCTCTCTACCAGAATATCCTCAGTGAGACACAGGCACCCAGGAGAGATGTGGCAAGATTCTTCTGTGGAGGCAGTGGGTGGTGATGGGGAGAAATCACTACACAGCATGGACACGGGGCATCCCCGGTGAGAGCCGGGCTTACTGAAGAGTGAGCCCCAGCAGCCAGGAGGGCTCACCTGGGTCTGCAGAGCCAGTGTGTCATAATGGGAATGAACAGAGCACTGAGGGTGGACAGCCGTTCGGGACACAAAAGACAGTGACTTAACTAGCAAACAACCCCAAACCTGGAACTCCGAGGACACACAACGAAGACACCAAGAACTGTAATTCTTCCCAGAGAATTAAGGGAAGGTACTACATCCATGAACCAAGAACCAAGGGCAAAAAGCAAACAGAGAATACAAGCAAGCTCATGGAAATGGGAGATGCCGTGGCTGGAGGGAATATTCACGGGAGGGGCTGGAAGGTAGTGTTGAGGAATCCTCCATACCTGGAGGGAAAGGATAAGGAAAAGCAGAGATATGGGGTATTTTTGAAGTCATATTGGAATTGTCAACAAAATAGGGTAGAAGTAAAATATTAAAAAAAAATAATGTGTTCACTCTGAAGAGGAAAACATGAGCAAGAAAGCAACACGAGTAACGTTAGGAGTAATCAAGAACCCGTAGGCAGAGGAAACAGGATTTTCTAGAGGGCAGAGGCATGGCAGGAGCCGGGATGGAGGTCTGGCTCATTCTTGGGTGCCCGGCAGAGGGACAGAGTTAATGTTAGCACTAGGCATGGGGAAGGGGTGTGAAATTGCTCCATGTTTAATGGGGAGTCACTGACTGATTTTAGATGAAGGGCACGAATCATTGCACACTCCTTTCATTACTTTCTTTTAAATAGTCATACCGTCTGCGACCTTCAGAAAGTTCTCGAGGAGAAGAGTACTGGGGTGGGGAACAGCGTTTCCAGACGTGTTTGTGCATCCCGGTGGGGGATGCCGACGGCTGGTTCAGAGGCGGCAGGATGCAGGGTGAGAAGCCGGTGTCTGAGTTGTGCGCTGGACGCGGTACCAGGCGTTTGGATGATGGACTAGAATGTGTGAGGATGGAAGGAGATGAGTGTCTGCTTCCCTGCAGATCAGAGCAGATGGATGGATAATACTGGAAAAGGATAAGCACTGAGAAAATCTGGAGATGCAGAGGTAAAACAGTCAAGGTTGGGGTGTGTGGTACCTGGGAGGACTCTGTGACTTTTGCACAGTAAGGCCAAATGGCACCCAAACTCACTAATCTGGGGCTCTGGGAAGAAAACCACTCAGAGCATGATGATGTTGTGAGTTCCAATGTTGTGAATGGGACAGGGTTTCCTGGGACGAGACCATTGAGGGATCAGAGGGCCAGAGAGAGTTCTGAGGAGCTTCAACATTTAGAGATGAGGAGGAGGAAGGGTGGCCAGAGGCGCTTGAGGAAACCAGGACACTGTGCTGTCTCGTGGGTCTACCAGACGGTCATGAAGGGGCAGTGATGCATGGTGTGGACATGACAGTGCCCAGAGGCTTGTTTAATGGGGTGTCACAAGTGTCTTGGGGAGCCTCCAGGGGCGTCAGTTGGGACAGAGGAGAGAGATGGACAGAAGCCGCAGGACGGATTCCCCAGCTGTGGTCCAGTGTCTTCCTGCATCCCAACCACCCCTGGCTCCCCATCTGGGAACAGTCCCCAAAGTCCTCACCAAAACACAGTGAAACCTCTGAGTCTTTCTGGCTGGTTCTGATGGGTGTGGCCTGGATCAGTGAGGCGGAGACCTGTTCCTAAACCAGAGGGCGATGGAGAAGGGGAGGGAGGCAGGGTGAGCAGTCGCCAGGGTGGCAGAGGAGTGGGGAGGCGGGCATCTGTGGTGAGTGACGGGAGGTCGTCACCCCATGTGCGCAGCACAGAAGGACTGGTGCTTGTAGATCTGAGACAGACGATGGAGAACATTCCATCAGAATAGCTGCTACCCGGGAGGAGTGACAAGCACCCACAGCTGAAAGTGCGGACGAAGGGAGTGGGTGGTGGGCTGGGGACAAGGACAGGCACCGTGACAGATGGACATGGTGAGGCCAAGAGAAAAACGTGGGGGGAAATGAAATCAGACCACGAGGTAATTCAGGGTGACAAGACAGGGAGACAAGGGACATCTGGGGCATGAAGAGTAAGTGGGTGTGAAAAAGAGGACTGTCCAGAGAAGGCAGATGTGTCAAAAGACAGGGCGTGTCCCCCCCAGCCTGCTCATCTTCTAAGACAGGATGCTGGCTGCGTACCACAGGGCACTCCAGCCGGGCAGCAAATAGAACTGAAGTAACAGGAGCTCTGAGCACCAGCTCGCCCCCTGTAAACCTGTGAAAACAAGACAAAACAAAACAAAACAAAACTTCAGCTCCTCCAGATAATCACTGAGAATTTTTTTTTTTTTTTTTGGTTTTCAATAATGCTGATTAATAGAGCAGGTAAATGCAAAACCATGTGTCTTTCTCCAAAAAAATAAAGCGTGTACTGAGATATGTGCAAGAGGATGGTGAGAATGCTTTCTTTCCATTTTTGATGCTGGTTTTAGATTTTAGGTTTCCAGTGAGCAAATTTTTTTGTGCAATAAAGATGTCGTTCTCTATAAAAATTATATATTTTCACTGAAGGGTATTCATATGCATCATCATTGGGAGCTTATAGGGTGAAGACCCTGGTGTCTTGTTTCCCGCCCCCTTTCAGGCCATGAGTTACCCACCCGCCCCCAAGGCCAGGTCAGAGGGGCTGCTTTCAGGTGACCCCAGACCCCTGTTGAGCAAGAGAGATCCTTCTTTCCCTTGCAGGTGGAAGATCAGGAAAGACAATTCAAATACTGAGTGTATTTATGTGCAGATGTATTCATCCATGGAAATGGGATTTGATTTCAAAGATTAGCTTACAAATTAAATGATTTTTTTTTTCCCCTTAAAACTCAAGCTGTGTTCTTCTCTCAGATTTCAGAACTAATGATACTGATCCTGCATTGTGAATTTAGGTGACACTCGTGCGGATGATTGATATGGCACTTTCCAAAGCATTTTAGCTCCATAGCCCTAAGCAAAAACAGGCATTTAGTTGAAATATGCAATTAGGAGATCACGTGGGTGAGGGCACTTTTTGAGAGAGATCTTGAAAGGGTGATTTTCCATAGCTCCTTTTTCTGATTTTAAATGTGAAATGTCCTCAAAAATGCTCTTTCCATTTCTTCATCCTGTTGGTCCCCTCTTCAATAAATCGGCAATGTCCTCTTACCGCTCTTGGAAACTACAGGACACCTACAAGATGCTTTCCAGCAACTGCTTTATTAATGCGCTAATGACACAAGAACGATGGGTCTAGATATTTCTCCCATTTCTATAGAAGAGGTTAAGCCATTCACATCCAAGGTTAACGATGAGGCATCAGGTTCTTTAATAAGGGCTAAATTAGCCTGTAATGTTTCAAATTGTCTATGAACGGTGAGTACACAAATGGAGAATAGCCAGAAGTTATTTATAAGCTACCTCCGTGATCAATCCTATAAATGTGTGTGCAAATGACTCATCATATGATTCAAAAGAAAGATTTAATCGCTTATGTGATCACAGCATAAAATGACTAAAATAAGTTAGAATTAAGCATAAGTGAGAAAGGAATTGGATAAAGTTGGACAAGGAGCTTTATTTACCAATAAATATAGTGACAATGGATAAGACACTGGTAGAAAAATATATCTGTATACATTATCTTTTATTGATTTATTTTTTGGGGAGGGGAAGGGAGAGTAGAGGGAGAGGCTTTGATTCGAGAAGGAGGAAACAGGCCAGAAATCAATTCCCTGCAGTGTGGGGTGGTCTGTGACAAAGGGCGTTCCTGAGGGCTCCATAATCTGTTAGGTTACTTATGAATTGAGCTGGTGGATGTGGTGGGTCACATTCCCAGCAGCAAGTCCGTGGGCGCATTGTATGAGAGAGCATACCACTTTCGGGTTCATGGAGACTGGAATGTGGGAGCTATGGGCTGGTTGCACAGATTGGTATGCTCTGCTGATAAAGTCGTTGTGCCATATTGAACAAGAATGGGGCTTGGGGGACGGCCATGACTTTTTTCTCTAGTTATAAATGTGCAAATGTGCTGAAGCCTGAGCTGTCAGTGCAGCTAATGCATTTTCTGAAAACAAATGAAGACCAGAAATTATGTAATTGCAACCCTGTTGAGTGGAGACAAGTCATACATTCTGGGTAAATAGTAACCCCATGCTATTTTCTTCTAAAGTGGTGAATGTGGTCTTTAAAACTTAGTGGGGACAAGGATTCACACTGTGGCTGGTCTTTGGCTCCTCGTATCCATCTGCGTTGGAGCAGAAGTCCTAACAGAGGGCTGGCTAAGCACCTCTTTCTCACACTGCATAGACACCTGTTTCTCCAGAGGAAGGGTCAACCATTCCTTAGATTATTTTCCCTGTTTTAGCATGAAACATGATATAATTGGAGGATTATGTTTTGAATTAAAGTTCCCCGCAAGAAATTTATTTTCACGTGTCCCTCAAACTAAAGTCTTTGGAAGAATATCATGTGTTACTAAGACATGCTATTTCGTGTGCCTTTCAAAATAAATATAATCTTTGATCTAATCAGAAGGCTTCCTTCCCCCTGTGCGTTGAATCAACTTCTCCCAGAGAGGCCGTCCTCTTGGGAATTAAACCACATGTGGGGAGAGGGTCTGTAGAGGTACCCATCTGAATTATTGATTTCCATAACAGTATGTGTGTGGCAGGCAGGGCAAGTTTTAATAGATTTTCCAGAGTGGAAATGATGAAGTCTCGATTTCTATTCAATATTTCATCAAGGTATAATGTGCATAGAATAGAAAGCACAAATCTAAAGTAGATTTCTTAAAACACAGACCTATTACAAGTTTGATTATTTATACCTCTAAGTGCCATGGCTTTTTTTTTTTCTTAATGAAAATGCTTATTGTTACATGTGTGGTATGAAATCAGTGAGTGTATCCTAAAATACCCATGTATCAACAGTAGCCATGCCTATGCACATTCTCTCTCTACCCTCACTGGTTCTTTGTCAGATACATGGTTTACAAGCACTTTCTCCCACTCTGTAATTTGTCTTTTCATCTCCTATCAGAGTCTTTCACAGAGAAAAATGCTTTCAATTATGATGAAGTTCAGTTTCTCATTTTTTCCTTTTATGGATCCGGCTTTTGGTGTCAAGTCTAGAAACTTTCTCTTTTTTTGCCTGATCTTAGATACTGAAGGTTTTTGTTTTTGTTTTTGTTTTGCCTAGAAGTATCATAGTGTGGCATTTTACGTTAAATCTTCAATTCATTTGGAATTAATTTTTGCATAACGTATGAGACTTCTGTCAATAAATGCATATGTATCCTATAGATAGCCAATTGTGCCTTTATTGAAAATGCTGTCTTTCCTCCATTGAATTGCCCTGGCCTCTGAATGGAAAATCAGTTGGGCGTATTAGTATGAATATACTTCTGAGTCCTATGTTCCATTCCATGGATCTATGTCTCTTCCTTTGCCCAGCCCACTGCCCTGACCACTACAGCTGTAACATAAGAGTTAAAATCGGACACTTGGATCCCTCTTTCGTTTTATCCTTTTTTTCTTTTTTTTTTTTAAATTTTATTTATTTGAGAGAGAGAGTGAGAGAGAGAGAGAGAGAGAGCACAAGAGGGGGTAGGGTCAGAGGGAGAAGCAGACTCCCTGCTGAGCAGGGAGCCCGATGAGGGACTGATCCTGGTACTCTGGGATCATGACCTGAGCGGAAGGCAGTTGCTTAACCAACTGAGCCACCCAGGCAACCTTATCCTTCTTTTTCAAAATTGTTTTGGTGACTCTAGTTCTTCTGTCTTTCCATATACATCCCTGGGAAATCTGAACAAAATTCCTGGCCAATCCACCAACCTTCAAAAACTCTGAATAAAAATATTAGCAAAACAAATAAAACAACACCTGGAAAGAGATCAGGATTCGGTCACAGAAGGTTAATTGTTCACGGAAGACCTTGCTCCCCTTTCTGAACATGGGGTTATGTCATGAAGTGGCCGCTCACCCCCATCACCTAGGTCACACCGTGAATGGGATTGCCTAAGGGGCTGTGTGAGAGATTTATGCCGGTAGCAAGCCTGGCTCACCAGAAATTTCCTGACCAACCATCTCCTTTCAACTGGCTGGAATAAAGACAAACCCACTTATGAGGATGTTAGGAACCGCATATCAAAAATGAGAAAGCCACGTGATGGACAAAGCCTAGGTTTTTGAGTCACTATTTGGAGAGCACCTGGAAACAGCAATACTTGCATTAGGGGGGAAAATATGGTGTTGACCCAAAGATATGAAGACCCAAAGATTAATAAACCATGGAGCTTAATTCAAGGAGTTTGCTGTTAATTATGGAGGAAAAATAAACATTACCAAAAAATTGAAGCTAGTAGTTTTCAGAGGGAGGTGTGTAAGGGGACAAGTTAGGGCAAAGGTAGATATCACTGTGCTGGTGACTTCTCCTTCTTACCCTAGGTGGTGGGCTCACAGATGTTCCCTCTGCTTTACACTTTGAACCATAGACGCTCTAGCATCTGCCGTTTGCCTCTTGCTCTAGGTCTTCCTTCATCATCCCTACGTCTGATGCTTGCTCCCATAACCCCTTATACATAGCTTTCTTCAAACACTTTTTTGTAGTACATTTGACATCGTTTCCTTTTCCTTCGAAGTAGTCCATGATTAAGGAACCATGGCTTATTCATTTTTTGGACACCCAATATTTAGTGCCTGGCACATTGTAGGTGTTCTATTAGCTGAAAGAATCATCAGTATTATCCAAAAAACCCTATATTTAGCTATATTTGGAAATTGTGATTATTTAGGATTTTAAAAAATCTTAGATTTAGCAGAGCAATATTGCATATTCACATGTAAATGTACTCACTGAAGTAATCTTTTCATAACCTACAAACAAACAAGCCATTTCAAAGTGCTTTCATAAAACACAGATGTGGTCTGAAATCTCACACTGTGAGTTCATAAATAAGTAGTATGGTTTATTATTGATTATGGATCAGGTAGTCCATTCAGCGAGTCCATTCAATGTAACGAAGAAATATTGAACAGATCTCATCCCCAAGTCTCTAGTTGTGAGAGAACCTTCATCGATTTTCAGTATACCACTTCTGGTTTTGCTGGATTAATTAGCACTTCTCTTAGAAGACAAATCTTGTGTCCAAAATAATCTATTTCCTCTTCCTTTGAGAAATTGATAGTCAACAGAAATGACTGAAATCTGCAGAGATTATTACCCAAGGAGAATCCGTCATTTCTGTGGTACCACAGATCTATTTTTCATGTTTAGTGGAGCAAAATGTTGCTTAGAATTTTTTTTTTTAGTATGTAACCTGGCAATTGTGTATTCTGTTTTTTGCAATTTCTGCAGGATTGGAGCATTGGGACTTTAATGGTGCAAAAGTTTTTAGGGTCAAAAATTGATTAGTTTGAGAAAAATATTAAGCCCTTGACAATAGTTTGTTTTAGAGAGAGAGAAAAAAATGATTTTACATATCTGGCTTCAAAAAAGTTACCAGTTCAGTATTTTCAAAGACCTTTTGGTAAATTATAAATAGTTGGGATGTAATATTTTTATCTCAAGTATAATGACATAGTTAGAAACTTACCTTGAAGGTCAAAGATCTTTTTATTTTTGTTTGAAACTATTGGAAAACACTCCTCACACAATTTATACGGGAGATAGAAACTAGTGAAATGAAATCAGTATTTATATCTCAGTAGAAATTTAAAGGTAATTAGGCCACTGATCTTACAGAAATACATTGTACTGCGTGCTTCGCGATACATTCCAGGCACTTTTGTATGCATTGACCTTTATTTGAAAAGTTGCTGTCAATTGAGCTAAAATAATATGACATATTACAACCAGCACTTAGAGACCATGATATCATTAGGTTATATTCGATCTAGAATCATAGCTCAAATTTTGAAGGCCCTAAAATTCATACTGAAAAATCACCGATGCTCTAGAGGTAACAGCTAGCACCTGCCATACTGGCAAGCAAATCGGACTGAAGTAACAGGAAGTATGCGGTATGTGAAGTATTGAATTGCCTTGGGAAAGGGTAAAATATTTGGAAATGGAGCAGCAATTAAAGTCAATAATTGTATAATGCGCTGAATTCCTCAAAGAATGGGTCTTCTTCACAGGCCAATCCAATGTGCTGTAGTGCAATAAGAAATACAGTGTGTGCATACAGAAAGCCTGGTGGGGGCACTAATCTCTGTGGCTCCCCATTTATGAGTTTCAGAGGGAAAGGGAGTCCCCCTATGATTTCCACGTGGACCCCCCGCACGGAACAGCCAAGCGTCACAAGCCTGTGGCCTTCTGCCAACTGTCTATAGTCTCTTCCATCCACACACTCAGGCCTGCAAGACGCTGCAGGGTGAGAGCATGGTGCCGGCTTCCTAGTGAGACAGACTCAGGCCCAAACCCCTTCCATCCCTGAAGAGCTAAGACCCCACTCTGACCAGTGGGCCTCCAGGGCGTTTCGGGTGGCCATGGGCTCCCATTAGTGAGGCACCAGTGGCACGCAATCCCAGAGTGCCTGACGGTTTTCCTTTCCCTGGTGCACGGTTATCCTAAAGGATGGCTGGAGTTCTTACTGGAAGGCTAGGAGGAGGGATTGCAAATGGAGGTGAGATGTGACCTGGGCACTTTCCTCAAGCCCACACAGTGTCCTGCACCGAAGGGCCATGAGTGGCTTAGGCCTTGGGGATCCTCAGGGTCATGGGTCTCTCCTGTGATGACTCAGGAAAGCTGCCTCCAGACCTGGAGTTCCCCAAGAGCCCTCACATGGCTCCTCGCAAACACAGCTTCCATCCCTGAGACTTGCTGTCCGCACGTGACTCTCCTGTAGTGTGTGCTTTTCAGTTCTTCATCGCTTTATCAAGAAAGTAATTATCGGTGAGAAAGTTCTTAAATCATCTAGACAAGGATTTTCAACATCCAAAAAACAAGTAATCAAGTAAAAAAAATTGGGTAGAAGACATGAATGGACACTTCTCCAAAGAAGACATACAAATGGCCAACAGACACATGAAAAAATGTTCAGCATCATTAGCCATCAGGGAAATTCAAATCAAAACCACATTGGGATACCACCTTACGCCAGTTAGAATGGCAAAAATTAACAAGTCAGGAAACAACAAATGTTGGAGAGGATGTGGAGAAAGGGGAACTCTCTTATACTGTTGGTGGGAATGCAAGTTGGTGCAGTCACTTTGGAAAACAGTGTGGAGGTGCCTCAAAAAATTAAAAATAGAGCTACCCTATGACCCAGCAATTGCACTCCTGGGTATTTACCCCAAAGACACAGATGTAGTGAAAAGAAGGGCCATATGCACCCCAATGTTCATAGCAGCAATGTCCGCAATAGCCAAACTGTGGAAAGAGCTGAGATGAATGGATGAAGAAAATGTGGTCCATATATACAAAGGAATATTACTCAGCCATCGGAAAGGATGAATACCCAAATTTTACATCAACATGGATGGGACTGGAGGAGATTATGCTAAGTGAAATAAGTCAAGCAGAGAAAGTCAATTATCATATGGTTTCACTTATTTGTGGAATATAAGGAATAACATGGAGGACATTAGGAGAAGGAAGGGAAAAATGGGGGGGGATTTGGAGGGAGAGATGAACCACGAGAGACTATGGACTCTGAGAAACAAACTGAGGGTTTCAGAGGGGAGGGGCTGGGGGGACGGGTTAGCCCTGTGATGGGTATTAAGGAGGGCACGTCCTGCATGGAGCACTGGGTGTTATATGCAAACAATGAATCATGGAACACCACATCAAAAACTAATGATGTACTGCATGGTGACTAACATAACATAATAATAATAAAAAAAGAATTTTCAAACTGGTTCCATGGACATAGTCTCAGGGTTCTTCAATGGGGATTTAAAATTCTTTCATTTTGTCTTTTTATTAAGTGATTAGTGTTCTCTTAAAATGATTTTTTTCCCCAGTGATCATTTGCCTGTGAAAGACATTTGAATAGAATGTGAATTTGCTTTGCTAAATCAATGTTTTCAAAACTGGAGAGTATGGTTGAAGATAAGGAAAGATAAATGGGAAAAGTTAGGAAATTTCTGCTTAAGAAAAGTCAGTCTCTTTAAATAAAATGCTCTATGAATGAAATATAAAATCCAAAATATATATTCTGTTAACTTAGATCTGCAATCAGAACATTTTGACTAATGAATTCTTGGTATATGATGTATTTCAAATTTTTTAGCTGTGTAGGATTACATTAATAGAAACACAATTATCAAATATTTACCTGAAATAATTTATGGAGACATACGTACAATCGACCCCAGAACCCCACAACTTTGAACTGCATAGGTGAACTGTGTAGCACTTACACAAAGATTTTTTGGTAAGTACAGTACATACTGCAAATGTATTTTCTCTTACTATAGCTGACTTTATTGTAAGAACACGGTATGTAATGCATATACCATACAAAATGCGTGTTCATCCACTGTTGGTTGATCAGTAAGGCTTCTGGTCAATAGTAGGCTCTTAGTAGTTAAGTTTTGGGGGGTTCAAAAGTTATAGGTGGATTTTCGGCCACATGAGGGTCAGTGCCCCTAATCCTATTATTAAAGGGGCCAACTGTACATAGAAATCATTCTACTAATATTCTGCTGTTATCTTTCTGCAAAAAAGTGGGGAAAATGAAGTTAATAATTTTATCAATTAGAGCTTACAATTAAGAAATGGCATACGATAATGTTAGCAGTTACAGGTCACGTTGACTATACCAGACACAGGCCATGGTGTAGAGCATCCAACGCACAGCCCACCATGCGGAGGACGCCGCGTGCGGGATCCATGCGCGGTACACCATGTACCGTGCACAGTACACATTGCACAATGCACGAAGTGGACAGAGCCCGGCTCACGGCACACGAGACACGGTCCGCCGTGCACAGCGCACCTTGTGCAGGGCCCAGGGCACCCTGCAGAGGAGCCGTGACAGGACACTTAGCGCAGAGTACACAGCCCGTGGGATACAGCGTGCTCTGAACCCTGCTCGCCACGCAGAGTAGTTGTGAAGCCAAACAGGTGCGTTCCTTACCCTATTTCATTCCCATCACGCTTTTAAGGCTTATGTGTAATCGACCTTTGCAGGCTAAGAGTGTTCTGAAGTCATAAAGCTGTCCTAACAACATGTGAATACCAATTTTGGTTTTAATTTCACTTTGACTACTTAATATAAGAATAACTTTAGATACGGTATTAAGGAATTTTTAAAATTTAAAAATAAAGCAAATGCACTATTTCACTTGGGGAAACCAGTGATCTTCACTGGAAAGGCTCTGAAGTGATTCGGGTCCTCATCTGCCTTCAGTCCTTGCCTGGCGTGGGCTACAGCCCCAGGGAGCGGGTCAGGCCTGAACACCTGATAAACCTAACTCGTGAGCTACTGCCTCCAGGACCCTGCAGATGCAGGCATCAGGCCTCCATCCTGCTCCTGCAGATCTGTCTGAGCTTTGGCCACAGTGGGCTGCTCCCCTCTCGGACACAGCTCTCTTCTTCCAGGCCCTCGCTGACACCCCTTCTCCCTGCCTTCATGTGGTGGGTGCCACAGGGCTCAGAACCCACACTTCGTCTTCAGCTCTCCTTCTCCCTACAGTAATTTTACCCTATTTGTGAGGCAAAGGCTCCCAAGTGTCTATCTCGCCTAGAACACGTTCCTAAACCTGTCCTGTGTTCGTGGTCAGCCCTTGTGCCCCTCCCAGGTGTATCAAACCCCACATGTCTCAAGCTGAGTTTCTAATCCTTCTATCCAGAGCCTGTTTCTCTCAGAGTATTCCTGATCCCATCTCTTCTGGATCATCCAGTGTCTTAGAGCCAAACCCTGGGGTTTTGGAGGATCAGGAGTGCAGGTGGCTGGTAAATCAGGAAGTCAGGGAGACCGCGTCAGAGGCCAATGCACTAACCCAGACAATGACCCATGTGCCTTGGACAGAGAGGCGGGAGGGCTTGAAAGCCAGCATGTCCTGGAGACTGGTGGGTAGCTGGGGATGCCAGTGTGGAAGGATGGCAAGGTCAGTTCTAGGTTATCCTGTTGGTAAGTGAAGCGAAACCTGGTGCCATTGTGAATGAGATTCATTGGTTTATCTGCCAAAATAGTAAAATTGTCTGCTCTTTTATTACCCCAGGAAATAGATGGCTTTATTAACCTTCCATTATCACCAAAACAAGCGGACAGATGCACATTTTGTGTGGTTTTTCTGATATTTCATTCACGGCAAAGGTTGGCCAAGAAATAATTTCATCTGTCAGCTTTGCAATTCCAAGCAAGTTTTCCGAATGTCCTCCACTCTTTTGGGGGAAGGCTCTTTCTTGTCCAGCCGGTGGATTGATGGGCTCCATAGTCAAGAGCAAACCAATCTCCGGGTCTCTTGCATTTTTCTCTACTAGAGAGATCCCCTCATACCTTCTACTTCAGGATTTCCCTCCACTGTTTTTGCCAAGCCCCCTTCTCTCTCCTGCCTCTAGCCCCACCCAGCCACCCTGAGTCAGCAATGCAAGTGGTTCTTCAAGAAGAGAATATCACTGTGAGACTTGTAGCCAATTTACCTGCCTCTTCAAAATTTAAAACAAAAATCATTCAATAGCAAGTGGAAATCAAATTAACCATGGCTTTCTGTTCTCATTTTCCAAGGAAAGAAAACCTTGAAATGGCCCTTGGTAAATGTTTTACATGCAAGCGGTGACCTCTTTTGCAATATGAGGTAATTACAGAGAGAACTTTTTATAGAACTTCATGGAGCATCTCTCCCTTTCCAGCCCCTACTTAGAAAACTCTGGTGAATCTGACTCAGTTAAGTATCTCAGGAGGAAAATTTATATCATTTAACCTAAAGGAAATGAGTAAGTTAGTACATAATTAGTTGGTGAATCACCTCACAGTTTCTTTAGATATGGAATGAATTTATACTTTTAATAAGAGTTGGAAAAAGAAGTCAAACTCATGAATGTATTTCTACTGTCTGATACCCAAAACCTCATCTTATTTCTACCGTCCTCCTGCAATGAGCTAGAGCTCTCTCCATGTTCCATCATCTGCTGGTTTCCACCTTGCTATGAACAATTCTCTAGGACTCCTCATTACCTTCCCCTTCCTGTAAGATCAGGTCTCTCCCCATCTCCCACCTTGGAGCCTGCTCACCACGTCTGAGCTTAAAACACTCTCTAAGCTCTGTACTCTAGATGACCGGGATGATATTTCTGCTAAAGCATTAGACCAAACCCCTTGCTTTCTCTGATGAAGGTGGAGAAATGATAATGTCTGACTTACTGCATTTGGTGGAGAAATTCCTCACAGTGGTTTTGCCTCATGGAGGACAAAGATAGGAAGGAAGAGTTTCAACCCATGACTTCTCCACTGGGGAAAAGCATTGTTGGAATAATCTGAGCGTGATACATTCAGTGAGCCCAGGTTTCGTAATTGGTCTGGATCATTATATTAAAAGACTGTGTAAGTCCATGACATTTCCTCTATGTTAATTACCCTGGTTCTACAACTGAGTGGATCTGTAATTTGGGGAATTTTTTTCTGTAGAACTCACATTCTTGAGTTATCAGGTGATGGTGGTCAGAGTAGTATGAGGTGTCACCCCGTTAATTTTCGTAAAAGCAATTCATTGTTCGTTTTATTTTTGTTCTCTTTATGTGTGTACGTGCTAAGTCAATCTCTTTTTAAAAATTCAGTTGCACAGAGGGTGACTGGGTGGCTCAGTTGGTTAAGCATCTGCCTTTGGCTTGGGTCTTGATCTCAGGGTCCTGGGATCGAGTCCGGCATTGGGGTCCCTGCTCAGCGGGGAGTCTGCTTGTCTCCTTCTCCCTCTGCCACTCCCCCTGCTTGTGCTCTCTGTCTCTTTCTCGCAGATAAATAAATAAAAAACCTTTAAAAAAATTCAGTTGCACAATAAAAACTACCATGTCACTTTTAATAAATAAACTTAATCGGTACTAGGAGCTTCTATCCCATTCTCTTAGGAATTGTGACCTCAGTCATTTGTGGGTTTCTCAGGGAATGTGTCAAGGTTCCAGGGAGTGTATTTCTTCCTGAGATATTGGCCCAAATTGTGACCAGACACCTGGGGTCCCCGAGTGTGGCCCCTGCTCATCTAGCTGTTTGGGAGTCTGAGGATGGTTTACTGAGATTGCCTATAATCCAGTCTCTGTAGATAAACCAGGTGGTCCTTCCTCTGGTTCCCCAGATTCAGGGGAAAGTTCCTTTTTTCTAGACGTCTGTTCTATTTCCCCATTCTCCCCACACCAGGGGCTCCTCTTTCCCTGGGGCACCCAACTGGGAAAGGGAAGAGAGACCCTACCCACCACCCCATTATGTCTCCCAGATATTTTGTCCCTGACATACCTTGTTTTCCCACATCATTCCATTCCCTTGGCAAACACTTGCAGCTCTCCTAAGGATTAGGATTTTAGGACCTGGCTATCTGCTTGAATGTGGGGAAGAAAAACAGGAAATATAGGAATAAATTAGAGTATTTCAAAACTTTGATCTGGCTTCATGCTAACGGTACTTTGATTAGAAAGTCCAAATGGCAGTCAAGTCTTGGTCATGGAATTTGGAGCCCTAATAAAAATAAATAATTTATCTTTTCACTTTTGTCTCTATCCCCAGAGTTAAGCATCATGCTGGGCAAGGAATAGTTGCTAAAAAAATGCTCTTGAATAAAGGCATCTGAAAGTTTTTATCTTGTGAAATAACATAGGCAAAATGGAGACCCAGAGCTTTCCCGTTCTGGATTATGTACTTTCA
>NC_138370.1:1209179-1224244 GCF_054177405.1 Leptonychotes weddellii
TATGTATGTATGTATGTATGTATGTATTTTGTAAGTAGGCTCCACATGGGGCTTGAACTCATGACCCCAAGATCAAGACCTGAGCTGAGATCAAGAATGAGACACTTAACAGACTGAGCCACGCACGTGCCCCCAGAGCAGACTCTTTTAAGTGTTACTCTTAAGGCCAGGACATTCCCGTAAAGTAGTTTCGGACCCAATTTTTTATACCTCATTTAGACTCTCTCTGCCTTCTGTCTGTCTATAGCCGTTTCTTGAGTTATGGTCCTTAGTGTTTTTATCTTTTTTTGGTTTTGTTGATATTTAGTACATTTTCATACTGATAAGTACCTCTTCTGTGGAAATCTGTGTGTCTGTGCGTGCGTGTGTGTGTGCCTGTGTTTCTGTGCGTGTGTGCATACACATATGTCTCTGTGTGCCTGTGTGTGCGTGTGTGCATGCATGCGTGCATGTGTGTGCACGTGTGTGAGTGTGCGTGTGCACGTGTGTGCATGCATGTGTGTCTGTATGTGCGTGTGTGCATGCATGCGTGCACATGTGTGTGAGTGTGCATGCATGTGTGTACGTGTGCACGCCTGTGTGTCTGTATGTGTGCGTGCATGTGCATGTGTGCATGTATGTGTGTGCACATGTGTGCCTGCATGTGTGTGCTTGTGTGTGCGTGCGTGTGTGCACATGTGTGTCTGTGTGAATGTGCATGTTTGTGTGCACGCGTGTGCATGCATGTGTGTCTGTGCGCGCGCATGTCTCTGTGTGTGCATGCATGTGTGTGCACATGTATGTGCGCGTGTGCGCGTGTGTGCGTGCATGTGTGTGCACGTGCGTGCGTGTGTGTGTGTGTGCATGTGTCCTTCCCAGCTTCCTCTTCTGCTGCAGGTGATGGCCTCTGTGTCAAGGCAGTTTCAAAGGGCTAGCAGGTCCCTGACGCTTCAAGATAACACACCCATTCCATCCCCAGCACAACAGCGGGCTCCGCCCGTTGGGCCCAGGCCACCTGTAAGAACTGTCCCGTTGCTGCACTTGGCAGTTTTGGTGGAAGCTGAGGGTTGCCATGGGAGCCTTGCCACTGCAGGGGAGAGGCTGGGTGAGCAGGAGCCAGGAGGCTGGAGGGAGGTGGCATCCTCTCAGCCCTGGGTCCCCTGTCACTGGAGCCAGGGCCACCCCTGGAATTCTCATGTGGTTTGGTAAGCCACGCTGTCGAAGGATTTGGTGTAATCAACACAGCAGATGGTTGAGGGCCTCAGGGCCTCAGGTGGTTGTGTGTCTTTAAAGGACGGCTCTGTGTGGCTAAATGAATAAAGCCTGTAGTCTGTCTGTGTAGTCTCAAGCACGTGTATGCGGCTCCCTTGTCCTCTTTTAGCTCCATTTCCCCCAGCCCGCTAGCTGGCATGGTCTCTGCTCGTTCCTCATTCTCGTTCACACTTGTGGATCTGCATAGGCCAACGCGCCCAACTGAAATGGCTTGTCTATTGACCCTCTTTTCTTTTTTGAACTTGTAATTATTTTGGAAGATGCAACTGAGCAGTCACCTCCCTGGGAGACCCCTTTTCCTTGGAGCATCCAGAATATTTAAAACTATGCTTATAATAGCATTTATGATATTTTTCAAGTGAATGACTTCGGTGTGAGTTTGTTGCAGGTTATGGAGGTGCCGGTGCATCAAGTATACGGCTTTCATGTTCTTGACCAAACCAGGTACGTCTGTATCCCCCTGTGCTGGTGAGTACTCAGCATGTCAACGACTCACTCCTTCTTCCTTCTGTGGGTTCTAGGGGTTCCTCAGAGGACAACCTGAGTCTCATGATGTGATCATGAGCAACAGAGAGCTTTCTGGAACATTCCACAGCTGGGGCCTTGTTCCCACCTCCCCAGGCCACCTGACACATCCCCCATGGTCCCTCGCAGGCTTCAGGGGGCTGCAGGGGAGCTGGAGCTGAGTGTGGCCCTGCCCTCAGGACACGGCCCCCGTGTCCCCACCCAGCCACAGTTTCAGGGACCACCTCTGACTCCGAGGATGAGCTTCCTCTTTCATTAAACTCCTGGGTCCCTCCTCCCTGTAGGGTAACTGAGACATTTGTCCCCTAGAGGGTAGACTGTCATGAGGCCATACTATTTCTTTAGGGGGACAAAGAAGCACTGCACTTACATTCTCTGGGGAGAACTATGAACAGTTTCTCATTGTGTCTTAATGAAACACTGAAAAAAGAATTTAACACTCAGGTCATGCACTGCTCTGTGTGCCTGGCTGTATGTTTCCCTCTCCGGCTCTACAATGGGCTTCTAAAAGGGGAGAATCACATCTCATTTTGTTTGTAGAACGAATGTTTGTGTACAAAAAAAATATTTGCATGCAACACTTATATGGGCTGGCCATGAACTAATTGGATGACAAGTACAAGAATAACAAAAACACAAATGATCAGCAAGTTTAGAGAGTGTCATAAAACCTGGTACGTGCAGAAGCTAGTTTGGGCAGAGTCAGGAGAGCAGGCAGCCTGAGGGCCCCGGAGTGCTCCGCACCACCTTCTTTCTCATCGATGCTGAGCAGCTGGTCCTGGCATCTGGAAGGCAGGTCCGGTTTTGCTGATCTCTCACTTTTCAAGAGAAACTAGGACATATTTTCATGTGTTATCATCTAATTTTTAAACATTGGTTGTGAACCGAAAGTGTTTCGTAAATAATCTGTCCATAAAATGAAATATTCCTGCAAACCAGATGTGGCCTGGAGGCAGCTTCTCTGAATCCTCTTGGTTAGGAAAATGAGCAGCAGGCACGAAAAATGGAAAACAAGAGGAGGAAGGATAGAATAGGTTGAAAGTAACCTAAGGAAGCCAGGGTCATCATGGGGACCAAAGAAAATGCTGTGAAGAACAGACAATGAGGGACAAATGCAAGAAGGGTGTAAAAGGCAGGTGAGGGGGGAGGGAAGATGGAGAGCACTCCGTGTTACTGCCTTGAAAAGGCCACATGCACAATACAATGACCGTTGGCGTGTCTCCAGTTCTCCTGCTAATAAATGCAAAAATCTGATATAATGACATACAATCCAATGCTGGGGCAATTTTCTCTCATTCCCTCAGTTTCTTCCTTGTGGAGAGGCAGAGTCAACCCTCCCTACTATCCCTCCATCCACAGTCTTCCAGTCCATAGTGGCACCAAATCAAAGTTTCTTCAGTGACTGGTACGACTACCTTCTCTATTAGGATTTAGGATTCTGTTTCAAACAAATCTGTCTGCAACATAGAAAATACGTTATCATGACATCAGCAGGTTGTGTCTTCTTATGCATTTTAGGGAGCTTGTTTCCCTGCTGAATTTTTACAACCTTAATGTAAGCATGATATCTGCTACAGAAATCTCTATTGTGATCTTAATTGGTGACATCAAGAAAGGATGTGCTGATGGATATTCTGTTTATGTCCTGTCCCTTCATCACAAACAAATGTATTATGAAAGCAGGAGAAAGAATTGGGAAAGTCACAGACTATATTTTGTTGTACTCAGGCAAGGTTCAAGTGGAGTATTAAAAGCGGACTCTGCTTACACCTATGCAAGCATGAAGGAGAAGACTAACGTGGCCAGCTAAGATCTAGCTCAAGAAAGCTCCATTCAGGGGTGTGGAATACAAAGTAATCCTCAGACCCTCATCTTAGTCTTCTCAGGCTGTCACGGGCTAGGGTTTTACCCAACAGAGACTTATCGACCCACAGTCTGGAGGCTGGAAGCCTGAGATCCAGGTGTGAGCAGGGCTGGTTTCTCCCGAGTCCTCTCTCCTTGGTGTGTAGACACCATCCTCTCCCTGGTGTCCTCACACGGTCATTTCTCTGTGTGCGTCTGTGTCCTCATCTCCTCTCCTTATGAGGACACCAGTCCTACTGGAGTGGGCCCACCCTCTGTAAGGTAATGGCCTCATTTTACCTTATTCGTCTCTCTCTCTCTTTTTCCATTGAGGCACTTTATTTAGTATTACATCCCTAGAAAAGGAATCCCAGGATCTTCCTTCCTATGTCTTTTCATCTTTCTTCTTCATGGCCCATGATGCCAGCTGAGGGTGTTAGTACAATGAAAGCAAACTGGTGGGATGGGAGCAGATTATTTTGCCATTTTTCTAGATCTTTGCGTTGTACATCAGATCTGGGGCTCATCACTCCACACCTGTTTAACCTGCCTATGAGGTTTACAACAGTTTTCCCAGCTCTGTGATTTCTAATTCACCAGTGTAACCATGCTTTGTCCTTACATTTGGAAACTGGATGATGACTTTGGAGCATGGCCTAGTAAGAACCTGGTGTTTTCCTCTCTTTGGCTTTGTTGATGTTCTTGAGAACTTTTGCCGTATGCACCATTATGGTGGCATGGAAAGATGGTAGAAAGAGCTTAGTCATCCCTTTAAAGACCTCCATCTACAAACACAATCACATTCTGAGATCCTTGGGGTTAGGAATTTTACGTATGAAATTTTGGAGGGACAGTTTAGTCCGTAACACTCTCCGTGATTTATTTTTAATTTTTAGAGTGATGTTTAGTGTGTCATTTATAACTGAGGAATGATAACTATTTTCTTTCTTATGGTTGTTTTCTGGGGTCTCCTCTACTGCCCCCATCTCAGTCCCCTGTGTATCTTCACGTCCTGTGTCATTTCCAGAATCACTGACCACCCAGCTTTTAACCCCATTGTATGTATCTTGCATTCATTTTGATTTTTGCATTTCAAAAATTTTACCTTTGCTGATGAGGGCTTTTAATACTTTGCATTACTTCCTTTGCTAACCATAACTTTAAATGAGTTTAAAAGAACCCTCAGGGTATATGCTAGAAAATTATAAACAAGGACAACAACAAAGCACACCATTAATTGACAGCATCTGTGGCCAAATCCCTTTCATATGTTATTACTAACCTTAATTTCAAACTTGCAAAGTAGACGCATAGTTTTACCGCTTTTTACGAATCAGGGGTCTAGATCTCAAAAAGGTTTAGTTTCTTGTCCAAGGTCATCGTGGTAGAACTTAACCGTGAATGACTAAAGCTAAAAATCACACATCCCCCTCTTGAGGCTGCTTCTCACATTTAAGGTTAATTCTTATGTAAAAAGTTCTATTGTTAAGGATTCAGCCATTCATTGATTCACACTTTTATTTAATAAACATGTGTTTATTGCTTGCTGTGTGCAAGGCATCTACTCTAGCACACACTGTAAATGAGGGAGGTTGTATAATTACAACATGAACACATGTGCACACACACACGTACCTACACACACTATGCACACACAGTCTTCCATTTTCTGATATTTTGAAAATGACACAGAAGTCCTCTAAAATAACATTACAGAAAGCTCAAGAATTTAGTGCAAATGTTGGAACTCAAATCATAAGAACTGAAATAAATATTTATATTTTGGACAAGTGATCATTGAGGGATCCTCTAAAAGAACTTGCTGATTAGGTTAAAGATGAGGTTAACATTACTATAGTGTAATGCCACCTTAAATGTGCATGGCAAGTAGCTACAAAAATGTAAAGGGATCGGTAGGTAAAGTTCTGGGCTGTGGGTTTAGAGTTTTGAGTACCAGTCACACATGTGTTCTCTGATCTTCAGAAGAGTGCAGCATCTGTGAGCCCCCATCTTCTCATATATCAACTTAATGACTACTATAATTCTGTCCAGCTCCAAAAATATGGTTACAGACATAGGTGTGTTGGGAGATGCCATATTAATAGAGTGCAAAAGTTTTATCTATTTACCCAAACAGGAAAAACCACCAAACAAGTTTTCCAGTGAGATTAGGGAGGTGCAAGAAGGTTATGGAAGTTTCGAAGCCAGAGGAAGAGGCACGAGAGTCACATGGGAGATGAGACAGTGGGTGGAATGGAGAAATGATGTGGGACTTCCAGGTGGGTTCAAGAGTCACTTGAAGCAAGCGATCTCAAATATAACATGGGGCCACCAAGCATGGTTGTGTATTTCTCTCCCTCCTCATTCAACTGTAATTGCAGAGGCGCTGGATGAGCAGGCAAATGTCTAGTGTGTCCTGTGAATGTACTAGGTTGAACAATACGTGTATTATGCTAAGTGAAATAAGTCAGTCAGAAAAGGACAAATACCATATGATCTCAATCATATGTGGAATTTAAGGAAGAAAACAGATGAACATATGGAAAGGGGGAAAGGAAAAAAAAGGAGAGGGAAATAAGCCATAAGTGACTTTTTAAAAAGATTTATTTATTTATTTGAGAGAGAGAGAGAGACAGAGAACGCACACACGTGTAAGTGGGGGAAGGGGCAGAGGGAGAGAATCTCAAGCAGACTCCTCACTGAGCATGGAGCCTGATGCGGGGCTCAATCTCATGACCCCAAGATCATAACCTGAGCTGAAATCAAGCGTTGGACACTTAATTGACTGAGCCACCCAGGCACCCCTGCTTAAGTGTCTCTTAATTAAAGAGAACAAACTGAGGGTTGATGGAGGGGTGTGGGTGGGGGATGGGCTAGATGGGTGATGGGTATTAAGGAGGGCACTTGTTGTGATGAACACTAGGTGCCGTATGTAAGTGATGAACCGCTTAATTCTACTCCAAAAACCAATATTGTACTGTATGTTAACTAAAATTTAAATAAAAAAAAGATACAGAATTGCTGATCCTTATTTTGACTTCAAAAGTGGCAATTTCATAGGGATTGGCTGAATACATTCCCATACATTAGAATTGTTTATATTTATTTTTGCTTTGATCCTCATGTGATGGGATTGAGGATTGCAGGGAGCATCACCCATAAAATTATTTCCGTAACAGTTCACAGTTGGGTGTGACAGCCAGCTCTGTAGCTTGGTGTTTATTCATTTTTTTTTTCTTTTTTAAAAAATTACCTCCTCTTCTGACATTCAACCCTTAGTTATTGGTGTTTTCCAAATATCATCATTGGCTCTCTTCAAACACATTAAAAAAAAGACTTTAATTTTTAGAGCTAGTTTTAGGTTTACAGAAATACTCAGTAGAATAATATTCAATATTATTATTGAAAGATTGGGTACAGAGAGTTCCCATATTTCTCTCCCTCTTTCCCTTTCTGTGTTCCCTATTACTAACATCTTGCATTATTTGGTGTATTTCTTATAACTTAGGAGTCAATACTTGGGTCCAACAATTAAAATTACTTAGGAGAAGAAATGAAGATAATGAAGATAATCCTTGAGCATAGAATAGTTGCACATGAAATATATATTAGCTCTTGCTGGTATTAAATGCTTGATCATTTATTCTGAGCTGAACACGTGTGTTTCCCCTGCTTTGTCCCCCTGCCATGATTTTTCTCATCATTGCTAGGCTCATCTTCCACTTGGACTGTCTTGCTGTCCTCTTCCCTGATTGACTGCCTCTTGCGTCTTTCTTTGGCCATCTCAGACAGGATTATTAACCTTGTCACATTGCTGGAAAGCTAAGAACTCAAGTATCTTGACTAAGGTCAAATAGCTAGAAAATGCTGAACCATCGCTGAGCTCAGTCTGTGTGGGTTTCCAAGCCACTGATGGGTGTGGCTTCCTAGGGGTCCAACACTGGGGGCAGAGAGAGGGGTTCCTGGGAGACAGTGTGCTCTTGACAATGACACTGAATAGCCCTGTCCTGAGAAGACTGGGAATCATGAGGATCAGAACCACATAGGTAAATGAGCTAAGTAGAAAATGCTTAATTGGTCATCTCAGACTTTTTTAAACCATTTTCCTCTAGCACAAGACTGATGATATAATTTCATGCTTAAATATCTTCCATGGGGACCACAATCAAAATCAAGTCCTCATTTCCTTAAAATGCTTATAAAGACCTACATAGAAACATGGCCCTAGAAGTCTCTGTGAGCTTTATGTCCATCCAGCGCCAGCGAAGGGCCTTGGCTTGGGCTGCTGCGCAAGTCGCAGCATCTGTGACATCACATGTCCTCCATCTGCTGGTGAAGCCACGTGCTCACGCCCAGCTCGCAAAGTATCTGCTCCAACACCAGCTGCTGTCTTTGTTTTTTTGTGGTGATCTATCCTCCTCACAATTTTCCAACGTACAATAAGCGTCCTTTTATTAACCTTGTCACATTGCTGTACATTAGATCTCCAGAACTTACTCATCTTATAACTGAAAGTTTGTACCCTTTGACCACCATCTCCCCATTTCCCCCTCCCCCACCCTACTCTTGACTATGTTCCTGTGGCTGTCTTACATCGATTGTGGTGATTATTTCATAATGTACATCAAAACATCAAGTTGTACACCTTAAATGTATATAATTTTATTTGTCAATTCTCCATCAATAAAACTGAAAAAAAAAATACCAACTATTGTGAAGACTTCCTGATCCCCTATTCCCAGCAGCTTACCTGTTCTACCCACTGTGCTTCCTCATATTGTGTTCTCAGGTCTGTCTGTCTGCTTTTCTCCCTGGTTCTCCTCAAGACAGGAGCTCCCCGAGTACCTGGTAAAGTGATAGAACATAACTTGTTTTCTAAATCAGATTGATGACTTGATCCACACTGTGAGTGGCTGTGTGAGGTATGATAGTATTAAATGCCTCTCGTCTCAGTATGGAGCTGGTTTAGAGGGGGCATGAGGTCACCGAGAAGCCTGAGCCATAGTGAGATTCACCTCACTATGACCATTATGAATAAAAAGGGGCTGAGAAACAGCAGTGAACTCCGGAGTGCATTGTTGGCAAGGGAATGCGCGTCCTGTTTGTTTGTCTAAATCTTAGGTGTTCCTGCTTCTGGATTTTCTACCTAATGTCTATACTAGTCTCAGTTGGTTCCTCGTCACTTTGACAACTTTAGTATCTTCCCCAGGCAGATAGTGAATGGGATAATCTATTGACCTGACCGTGCTGTCTTATCTGTGTTTTCCTTACATTCATGGAAGTGCCGCTGATCTGAAGAGGCTTGATCTTGCCCATGCCTGTTCCTCCTGCTGGCTGACCCTGTTCCTCCTGCTGACTGACGCTGTTCCTCCTCCTGGCTGACTCCATAGGCCCACGGCTTTGCCAGGCCTCCTCCCCTTCTGCCATCTATGAGCGGCCCGGAGGCCCTGTGCTCTGCTTGACCCTTCAGTCTTCCTTCCCTCCTCCTCCACAAGGATGCTTTGCTTACTTAGTTCCTACTGACCCCAAACTCTGATCATTGAGGGCACAAGTGGGTCTTGAAGAATGATAGTTTAGCAGCTGGTTCATCTAGTTCCGTTACAGGTTGATCAGAATGAATTAGATTTATTTTTTCTAAAAAAAAACAAAAACGTGTTTTATAGGATTTGTTTCTGAATTGGAGTAGAGGACTTGGCAAAATGACTCTGTGGTCTTTTCCTATTTTCTTCCTATTTTATGAAGTAAAATTTAATATTTTAAGAAGCCTGCACTGAAATACTCATATAAAAGGACACAGATTTCCATAGTAAGCAGAAAAATCCAATCCATTCTAATTTTTTTTTTGTAGTACTACATTTTCTAAGTCAATGTTTGCCAAGAAACATATTCAGTTTTTTTTTTCCTTTTAGTAAAGCTCATTTATTTCAAGAGCAGCTTCTATTTGAATCAACCATTACTCTTCTTTGACTATGTGCACTGAATTTTGTTAGATGTTAGGGTGGTGACCTGGTTATCGATACTTCATTTAATTGTCAAGTTTAGCTTTAGCTCTGACACTTAACAGGTAACAATAAAGATGTTATGAAAAATACCAAGATAGAGGTATTGGCTGTGGACTGTTTAGTCAAAGTATATTATTAATTTCCTATCTATAGCTGAAAGATCAGCCAATGCATTGTTTCCCTGGAAGAACCTAAATACTAGTGACATGGACCAAGCGAATCTTCAACAAGGCATCATAAATCTTGTTTCCTTGTCTAGCAGGGGCATCCCTCGCTCTTCTGTGTGACCCTGTCACAGAATGTCATATCAGAGAGGGTTAGAGCCTCCAACATGGCTCATTCTTAACACAATGCCAAAGAGACTGATGTTATTTCCCATCATATTGATGCAACAGATAATTTTGAAGGAGAATCTGGCGATAACTCATGATAACTTACTTAGAGGAAGGCCTTAAAATGTGATCTTAATGAACTTATTATATTAAATGTTTCTTTGGACGTCTAACACTCAAAATGATTTTTAAAGCAGATTGGAGGAGAAATCAACTATGAAATAATGTCTTTAAGGTATGTGTCTTGGAGAGCACCTGTAAGTGTCTGTTCCAAAACACAATTAGACCTCATTCCTTAACCCAGCCATTGGACTTTTAGTTCTCTGTTTGCCCAGCATCTAGCATTCTGCTCTCTCGATGTTTGTTCATTAGGCTTCATGCCCAATACCTGTGTTAAGTAACTGGTTTCTCAGAAGTCAAATATGGTTCTCTCTTTTTTCTCTTCAGTCAATATATTTTTGTTTCTTCCTTTTCTCCGAGCCCTTGGTTTATTATTACATCTTTCAAAGTGACATTCCATGCCATGATCTCTCCTCCCTAATAACTCAGTTTGACACCCTAGACATTGCGGCCAAGCCTCTGGCTATGTTGGTAATAGTGCATTGCTCTTGCATTATCTAGTGTTTAATCTCGATGGTAACATGATGGGTCCTGCACAATAAATCACTTCATGCTCCAATTTAATTTCAAATGCTTTTTTGGT
Organism: Leptonychotes weddellii; assembly: GCF_054177405.1. Classification (NCBI taxonomy): domain Eukaryota; kingdom Metazoa; phylum Chordata; class Mammalia; order Carnivora; family Phocidae; genus Leptonychotes; species Leptonychotes weddellii. Next base: position 1,219,835 of record NC_138370.1, read on the forward strand.
TGGAGTGGCAAAAGCTATACTTTTGATGTAAATGTCTAGTTTCTCCTCAGGCAAATCCTTCTATCTATTGCCTGCCAGTGACCAATGACCTAAACTCGGTCTTAGAAGGGATATAATAAGATAACACAATTAGATTTTCTTTAAAAATGTAACCCATGTATCATATACACATATCAGATATGCTTCCAAAATACCTACAAAAATGCAAGGCCATTTTTAGAAAGAAAAATAAGAATACGATTTTCTAAAATATTACATTGTCAGTAGCTTCTCTCAAGCTGCAGATTTTTAAAAGACCTCATTTAGCATGTAATTATTATGCTTTTCTCATCTGAGAGGAAATATGTTTTAATGGCAAACAACTTTCACTGAGCAATAGATAGAACAAAAACAGATGATTATGCCACCAAGACTATTATAGAAATCAGTTCAAACATCTAGTTTGGGAAAAGGTATCTATGGCGAGTGAGAACTCAAAAATGTGAGTAGAAATATTTGAAAACCCATAACTTGCCCAAATCAGTGTCCTAAACATATCACTCGTTCGAATGTGACATGTCACGTGTCTGTATCTTAAGGAAGACTTTGAATTGAGATCTGGTGTTTTCTGGTTAAAGGCCAGTATTTCATGACTCCAGGCAGCACCCGACGTGTCTTACTGCAAGTATCATCACCTTCCCTTAGCGTATTTATGACATACTGCTGACACAAATTCTCCCTTGGGGCCTTTGGAACTTGCTACATCTCTCTTAAACTTAATATATTAGCTCAGGCTTCTATAATAAAATACCATTGACAGGTTGGCTTAAACAACAGGAATTTATAGCTCACAGTTCTGGAGCTGGAAGTCCAAGATTAAGGGGCCGGTAGGGTGGAGGACTCTCTGGTTTGCCAGTAAGCTAGAAAACTCTTTGCAGATGGCGGTCTTCTTGCTGTGTCCTCATGCGGCAGAAACAGAGACAGAGTGAGGGGGATGGGCTCTGGCCTCTTCCTCTTCTCATAAGGATACTAGTTTCATCACGGGGGCTCCCCCCATGACCTCATCGAAACCTAATTATGTCCCAAAGTCCTCACCTCCTAACACCATCCCACTGGAGGTTAGGGCTTCAATCTATGAATTTTGAGGGACACAAACATTCATAGAACATAGCGTTACTCTCCACATGTACCTTGTGTCACAGTCCTTATCTGACTTCCTTTGTAGCTCAGCATTAGGAGGCACTGTTCATCTCTCACACAACTGCATCCATAGCTTCTGTTTCTTGCCATTGTTATATTGGTATGCATCTCAATAGAACGTATCTCTTTCCAAAATGTAAAAGAAGTATGATTTTTGTTAAAGAAATATTAACTCATACATACATTGAAAGTAATTTGGAGAGCACCATTAAATAAATTTCCAAATATCAGATATTGTCAGCTATGATTTTTCTAGATAGCCTGACTCTCTACGGATAGTTCATAATATTCCTTCCAATCACTGAGTTAAGTATTCTAATCAAATTTGTAATTCTTAAGAGTGCATCTGATACAGGGGGTGCCTGGGTGGCTCAGTCGGTTAAGTGACTGCCTTCGTCTTGGGTCACGATCCCAGGATCCTGGGATCGAGCCCCGCATCGGGCTCTCTGCTCAGCGGCAAGTCTGCTTTTCCCTCTCCCTCTGTGATCTCTCTCGCTTTTACTGTCTCTCAAATAAATAAATAAAATCTTTTAAAAAATAAAGTGCATCTGATACAGAAAGTTAAGAAAAATATATCGCAAGCTGATGATGATTTGAGAAGTTAATATTGTGTGCATTACTATGGAAGAATTTCTTTCTCATTTTTCTCATTGTTGCAGCCAACCACCAAATTAGTAGAATTTTCCTTAAACATGTCCCATAGTTCCTTTCTACATAATTGACTAATAAATATCCTAAATATTTAAGGTGTACAACATGATATTTGGTATATATGTACATTGAAATAATTACAACATTCAGACTGGTTAACATACCCATCACCTCACATAGTTAACTCTCCTTTTTTTTTGGTTGGCAAGAGTTTATTGGATTTATCTAAGATTTGTAGCTGAGTACATCAGGAACGATGGTCCAGGGACCAAGTTTGCCGTATTACCAAAAATAGAAGTCTTTATCATTTTCAAAGCAGAAGGAAATTTTTGTCCAGTACATGCATGCTACATTTCTCAGGAGTTAGTAAGCAAATGCAAAGTCTGATCTCCAAATCAAGAATTCCTTCATAAGCAGAATTCAGATCTGCCTTCCACCTTGCATTTATTTACATTTTTGTGAATCCTGCAAGATTTAGGCATGAATAGAAATCACACACGCAGACACACACACGCACACACACGGAAACTTCAATATTCCCTCCAAGGTTCAGGGTCTCAGACAATCACTGTCCTCATACATGTGGGGATATGAGCATGATGTGTGTGATGTAGTAAAGGGAATGTTTAGTGTGATGTTGCTTTCCTTCATGGATTCAGTATCAATACAGATTTTTTTGTCATTTAATATGTGATATTTGATTTATGAGCCTGATAATAATGCCATGGTTTTTGAATTCTCAGTTATAATTAATCTTCTGTAGTATGTTTAAGATATACAGATGTAATATAAGAGAACAGGTCTTTTTCCTGTGCTTTATCATGGGTGCATATATCATATCATGTGTCATGTAGATAAGCAATGACTTGCAGGTTTTCACACCAACCTTTAAACTCTGCTTCTTCTTTTTTTTTTATGATTTTTTTTATTATGTTTTGTTAGTCACCATACAGTACATCATTAGTTTTTGATGTAGTGCTTATTCTTTCTAAGGGTGTTTTCCATCCAGTTTTATGAATTTAGACTTATAGGTGAATTGAACTTTATATGTTTAAGATCTATAATGGTTTCACAAAAATTACATCAGAAAATGGATCTTTATTTCTATCGAAGAAATTCAGTCATAGAAGTGTTTTTTGTTTTTTTTTTTTTAAATCCTTACAAATGTCAGTAGTGTTGTATTCAAAACTTTTCTGGGAATATTACACCCCCAACAAGCTGAACTGAAATCATTTGACCAGAAGCCTAGAGATCCTCTCAGGAAGGGGGCTTTCCTGTGCATTCCCCTGTTGTCCAGCCTCCTCCTGACTGTGGGTCAGAATCATTCTTGCAGACGATGGTCATTGTCATGGCATTGGGACGTAGCATTTGGGTGTACACATGTATTTTACAATGTGAGATAACAGACATACCTTCCATTGTTAAAATATGAAAGTGTCCTCGTGTGTGAATTAAAAGGCTCTTTGTGGGCGCCTGGGCGGCTCAGTTGGTTAAGCGTCTGCCTTCGGCTCAGGTCATGATCCTGGCGTCCCGGGATCGAGTCCCGCATCGGGCTCCCTGCTCGGCAGGGAGCCTGCTTCTCCCTCTGACCCTCCCACCTCTCATGTGCTCTCTCTCTCATTCTCTCTGTCTCAAATAAATAAATAAAATCTTTAAAAAAAAAATAAAATGAAACAAGTAACTAACAACTGAGCCAGGCCAGGAATTGTCCAGAACAGTTCAAATATGGCTGCATACGGTGGTTTCAGATTCCTTTTTTCTCCTAACGGCCCTACCCTTCCCTTCCGTGTCTCCCGTTTTCAGAATCTGCTTCTGGGCTTTCTTCTCTGTTTCAGGCCGGCATTAAATTTCTTCAGTCTTTAGATCCTTGCATCTGATGCTGGTACACGTGGCTGCATTAAATAGAAAATGCATTTGGGTAGGAAGTGTAGAATTACAAAACATTCTGTGTAGCTCAGGAACTTTTAAAGCCCCATTTAAATGAACCCACAGCGTCAAAGTGATCTCAAGGGCACTTGCGTGTTGGTGTAGGGCTTTTAGCGCCGTGCTCAGTACAGCACAGGCAGAACCGCTGGGTAACGGGCAGGAATCCCGCGTGTGTTAACATGATCTCTCCATCAATGTAAGGACGTTCAGCAGCTTCTGGAGGAAAAATAAATTCAATAATCCAATAATACACAGTCGTTTTGTGGTTGAGTGCTTTCTACATCGTGGAACGGGCTCTCATGGAATGTGTGTGCATGCGTGGTTGACATAGTCTCGAAATTAATGACAAAGTATGGAAACAAAATGCAGAAAATATGTGAGTCATTCAAATTAATGCTTTTCTTTGTGTTAATTTCAACTGGAAGAGAGACTCGTTATTTAAAAAAAGTCACAAGGAAGAAGAGATCCAATTGCGGTTTTCATTTTTTTTCCTTCTTCTCTCAGCTTTATTGATGTACGTTTAATATATAAACGCTTCATGTATTTGTTGTATATATTGTGGTGAGTTTGGACACACACATACACCGGGACACTGTCACCACAATCCAGGTAATAGACACAACTGTCACCTCCACCAAAGTGCTTGTTTCCCTG
>NC_138370.1:1224744-1244322 GCF_054177405.1 Leptonychotes weddellii
AATGTCAAGTTCAGTTTTTCACAAAACAAGCCTGATGGTTCACAAAATAAATGTGATGGTTGATGTGTTGTGTTGTGTGTCCGGGCGGCTGTCATGGAATACCACAGGCGGGGGGAGGTTTATGAACCACAGACATGTGTTTCTCAGCCCTGGAGCCTGGGGGTCCAAGAGCAAGGCACCAGCAGATCCGGTGTCCCGGTTCCCACACGGTGTCTTCTCACTGCTGGGGGCTCCTGGGGTCTCTGTATAGGGGCACCAATCCCACCACAGGGGCCCCATCCTCACCACCTCTTCACCTCCCAAAGCCCCCCTTCCTGTACCGTCACCTTGGCGTTAGAGTTAACCCGTAAATTTGTGGAGACGTAAACATGGAATCTACAGCTGCCACCTTCAGTCAGTAACACTCCTGCCCTTTGAGAACCAAACTGTGACCTCATCATACACTTCTGATGAAAATATAACGCGTAACTGGAAAACAAATGGCTGATTTCCCACAATTAACTTAGAAATAAAGGATTATTTTCGTATCAGCAGGCTTCCAAATATTTACTTTGACTGTGGTTTGAAAATGTGATGGAGTGCCTCCACTTTCTTCCATAAATATGAGTTTGTATGTGTAAATAACCCAGATGTAGGAAATAAAGACAATTTATGTAACTTCTTAATGAATTCATATAAGCCTTTAATTAAGCACATAAATCATCCTGAGGCATTTGAGCCTAACTGCTTCTTGAATCTGGTGCGGTTTCTGAGCTACATTATTATTGATCTGAAAATTGCAGAGGGTTTCCATGACTTTCTTACCTCTAATTGATGCCACTTATTTCCTCCTTTTAAATGCCCTAGACATGGACAAGGCTTAGGTTCTGTCACCTGATAATGAGCTCGGTGCCCCATCCGGAGTGAGCTCTGCGTCCCAGAAAAGCATCCAAGGATGACAGTTAATGAAACTTCCTTTCATGGTGTCCTCTTTAAGGGCTTTATGGATGACAACAGGAATCAGTCCTTCTCCTCAAGAAACTCACAGTTTAGTTGAAGAGCCAAGGTAGATACAATGGAAAGAAAGAAGACATATGTTTTGAAGGTTAAACAGTAGATCTAATGTATAAGACCCCACACAGTGCAGAGGAGAACGAACTTCTGGACCCAAAGGGCCAGGGCTGACTTCTTGGAATGCACGTGAGTTGAAAAGCACCTGAGCTAGACTAAATCTTAATAGGAGCAAGAAAGGACTGGGCTTTCTGTTAGGTTTTCTGGGTTGGGCAGAAAATGTGAGCACGAGAAGGATAGTCCTTCAATATTATTGAATCCAATGAGGTGTCCTAACACACCCACACAGGGATACTGATGGAAGGGGATAAATTGCTTTTACCTTAATCAGTACTTCTCCATGGAGGCAATACTACCCCCTACAGCTGTGTCCTATACATGGTTGAAAGTTATCCTTCCATTTCTTTCATTTTTTTCTCCATGTCACTTTAGAGAGTTATATTGATTTTAGGGTTTTTTTTTTTTTTAATTATATATGTAGGTAGGTTCTATTGTCAATGGATTTTGACTATATATAGTAATACATATAAAATACATAAACATACATGCATACATGTGCATGTGGATTGATGACGTCTTCTCTGTTGGATTATGTTTTAAAAACAGAGACAAATAAAATCAACATCACACCAGCAGAGGTATCCATGGTGGGAAGTGGGCGGATCTGTATGCGCTGCTCAATGGAATAGCTTAGCTCTCTCCCACCTGCCGGCATCCCCGCTTAGCTGTTTTGCTCACCTTGGCCCTCCTCCTGTTTCTGCACAGCAGACCCTTTTGCCCTGGCTCTGTCCCTTCATCCTTCAGGTTGGGGAATTCTATTTAGGACGCTCTGCATCACTCTGTACCACTTACCCCATTTTATCTTTTTTTCATAACCCTACACGATCAGACATTACCCTTCATATTGCATCGGTTTGTTGCATCTTATAGACAACCAGTAAGTTGTGCTGGATGAAGGATGTGCAGGCCCCAAACATGCACATCTGGGCCCGCGACTGAAGACCTACAGATTTACAACATGGGTATCAATTAACAAAATTTTAATATATCCTGATGTTGTTAAGTTTTTGATGAAGAGACTGTATAATGTGACAGTATTAATATATTCATAATGTTTTGAAGACTCCTGAACACCACAATTCCTCTAAGCTGAAATGTAAAATTTGAACCAGGTATTTGCAAAAACAACAATTATACACATATGAGTCAACAAGAAATCACACAGTTGAAGCAGAAATTTATATGAATAATATATTTTTTTCATCCTAAAACATACCTTTCAAAACCCTGCAGTTGCACCTTACCATGGATGAACTTGGTGGGAAGTCTGGAGACTTGCAATGCACCTGCCTTTTCTGGTTGAATAGGCTTTGATCACATGCTTTTCATATTCCTTCTCCTGGCTGCTGGGTTTACAGCTAAATGGTTTTTGTTCTGTTTTGTCTGATGACTTATGCTCATCAAACAAGCTCCGTTCTTCATCTTTTATTAAAAAATGCGATTTTCCTTTAGTTCTTTCATGCTTTTTGTACTTTCTTTAAATTTCTCTCTGTATTATTTTTGGTGCGCTTGCAAGATAATTTCATTAAATGATTTTTTTTCTTTTGCTCCTAATGTACATGCTGATGAGCTCATTACATCTTTGGCTTCTTAAAAACAACGGCAACAAAACGGATCAGTATGTTTAGAATGTTGTCTAAATTACACTGTGTCTCCTCTTGCTGAATTATAGTTATAGCTTGCAGATGCTGACCTAGAAGATAGGACTTGAGGTTTTCCCACTGCAATGCATTCCATGCCTCCCTCAAGTTTATTTATTTAACCAGAAAGCTAGCACCAATAACTTTTAAAAAATCAAAAATTTTTTACACATCCACTCAGGGACAATGTGTCTTAGAGATTTTGAAGAAGGGGAAGGTATTCATTCACCTTACGTATTTTCCCTTAATATTCCAATGTCCTTTAAGATTGCAGCAGACTCGTTCAGGCAGTGATGCAGATGAGCTTATTTAGGGATATGGATTGATTTTTCACAGGAAGTACTCTCTGCCCAAACCTTATACCACCTGTTGTTTTTTTCCATAAAATATTTTGTTTTAGGTGGCGCCTGGGTGGCTCAGTCGTTAAGCGTCTGCCTTCGGCTCAGGTCATGATCCCAGAGTCCTGGGATCGAGCCCCGCATCGGGCTCCCTGCTCTGCGGGAAGCCTACTTCTCCCTCTCCCACTCTCCCTGCTTGTGTTCCCTCTCTCGCTGTGTATCTCTCTCTGTCAAATAAATAAAATCTTTAAAAAAAAAATTTTGTTTTGTATTTCTCATATATGTGTATATATACGGGAAAATGAGGAGTGGGCTATTGTGGAAAAGGAGTTGGAGTGGGAATTAGCAGAAATACATTCAAAGTTCGTCCTTGACGACAAAGTGGTACCTTGATTTGGGCTTGCCACTCATATGTGAGGGGAAATATGTCCAGGAAAGTTACTATCAGTCATAATACCTATGTCATCCGGCTCTTTGAGGGTCAAGTAAAAAAAAATGATATGTGCATTTTAAAATTTACAAAACTACACACTAGAAATTATGTTATACCTCTGTATTTGGCGTGGCTCTATTTTTCACAAAAGAGCCTTGTGTATGTGAATCACCACACCCACCTCTTTGTATTTTTATGTATTCTTCTCCAAGTTTTATTGATGCATGTGGACTGTTTATATATCCTATAAATTACCATTTCCAGAATTCGTAAATGCTTCCTAATTGAGAGGTTTTAACTTTTAGGTTTGCGCTAAAATGTAGCAATTCCATAGTATGTGTTTACTACAATTCCTATCTTCTTCCTAATCCTACGTCTATATGAGACTGATCTTGACATTAAACCACGTTGCGCAGACACAGCAACCAGCACAGAGGTCCCACAGAGCGAATTCCTGCTAATTTAGATAAAGGGAAGACAGTCTGTCAGTGGCATCTAAGGACTGTTTTGCATTTATAATCACTTTGTTTTCTCTATTTAGATAAGAAAGATGAGGACAATTATTTAACCACGATAGTCACTGGAAATATAATTTGGGACAAATGTCTCTATATTTTTGTAATATAAGAACAGTTCTCCCGCATATTTGTTGCCGCCGTCTGTGGAAGGTGGCATGAGACCCTGCGGTGGTAAGGCTAAATTCCCTAATTTAGTCGAGGAGAGGAGAACACAAGACTTGGTGACTAAATCCAGGAGGCGGCCTCCTCTGCGAGGCGAACCTGCGGGGGCCTGAGAATGCAGCTGTGTCAGGAGGCTGGCGCTCAGCAGACTCTGGTTCCCAGAGATCCTCTGTGTGTCTCATCGTCATTCAGAATGTATGCTGCTCTCCGATGGTGAAACCTGCCACTGAGTTTGGATGCTTTTCACGCTAACTGTTCCACTGACATTAAATCCTACAGTCCAGTGCACGTGGATATGCACCCAGAGTCTGTGTCCCCCCCCAGATTCCTATGTTGAAACCCTAACGCCCAGTGTGACGGGGTCCGAGGTGGGGGCTTTGGAAGGATTAGGTTTAGTGGGGTCCCGTGCAGGGAGCCCCTGCGGTGGGACTAGGGCCCGGAGCTCTGTCTTGCTCCCGCCTCGCTGTGCGCAGTGGACAGCCCTCCGCAAGCCTGAGACCCCACCCACACCGACCCCCTGCTCTGGGCCTCCAGCCTCCACAGCTCCGAGAACTCAGTGCGTATGAGACGTAGCTGCCCGTGGGGTTTGTCTTGGGTCCCAGGACTTCCCTAGGGCCTTAACCGGCGGAGAACGTGGCAGGTGCTCCACACGTGATCGCCGAAGGAAGGGCGGACCCTGAAACTTCCCTGCCAGCAGTGCTTCTAGAACGTGTGTGCTGCTCAGCAGGCCCCGCGACATGCCCTGGCCCCGGACTCAGCCACACAAGTCCACGCAGACACGAAGTCACTGAGCTGCAGCGGAGCGTCGCGGACCGAGCGGAGCTCTGCAAGAGCTCCTTGCGGGAGCGGCAGCTGGGAGGCGCGGGAAGCCTCGGCACCTGCCTCCCTCCGCGCGGAGCGGCGCCGCCGACCTGTCCCGTGTTATCCCCCAGCCCCTGCGACGGGCACCGCGAGTTCTGCCCCGGCAGAGACGGAGACCAGGCACCCCGTGTGCTCCCGCTGAAGTCCCGCAGCGTTTGGTAGTCGGCCCTGCAGGAGCCTGGCGGACTGCCTGACCTCTTGGCAAGGCGGTAGGATTCGAAGAGCGCGCGCTCTGGGAACGGGAGGGAGTCAGCTGGGCTAGTTGGCAGACCCTTTCAGGTATTTCAAGTACGGGGTCGGACTTCCCCTCGGCTATCAGTTTCTCCTTGGGATGGGATGTGATCGGTGTTCCTCAGGCAGGAATGACCACGATCGTTTCTCAAGTCTTGTCCCGATCTGAAATTTTTCTGGGCCTTCCGTCTTTTCCCGAGGAGTTTACGGGACCTTTACAGACCCTCTCGTCCCTACCTACTTGTCACACCTTTTATTTTGAATGAGGCTCATCCCAGGACACTGGCTTTTTCTGTAGGATATTACTACTGTTCCGACACCTTCTCCACCCTCCCGAACTCTCCACATCTGTGGTTAAATATGGGAGGGAAACAGAAGTCACCACTGAGGGAACATTCCGGCTTGTTTTCTTGCAGGACCCTCAGAACAGGCAATGTGCTCACCTGCACTGAGGGAGCAGGGGTGTGTTTTATTTTCTCAGGTTTGTCTGACCAGAGAACTTGCCCATAATGAATGTTAGGGGCCCAGCGGTCCCGGGAATGCACAGTGGTCCCCCCCTCATCCCCTGACTCGTGCTCTGTGACTCGCCAGCAGACCCCCCAGGCTCCGTGCATCTGTCTGGGCTCCATGTGAGCTCCCCATGCTGTGCCCACCCCCTCCCTGAGGATGTGAGTCTCCACCAGGTGTCCCTGCCTGATCCTCACCTGGTGACCAGTGCAGGGGTGGGGCTGGGGTGGGAGACTGTCACTGGTCACGTTTAGTCTCCTCATCCCTCACACCCAGCCCTGGGGCTCCAGGACCAGGAGATGGGCTTCCAGCCAGCACCAGGCATGTGAGGGGAATGTTCTAAAGACACAGCACATTCCTGGCTCTATTTAGCGTCCTTCCTGAGTTCTGCTCTGTAAGCGTGCTCCTCGTCTAAACTACAGTAGACTCATCTCCTGGAGGTGCCCACCGCCCTTTTCACTGCTTGCTGGAAGCAGATTGTCATTTCACAGGTGGGATGGAAGTGTTTTGTCCTGATGGCTCTTGACTGGGGTTTGGTGTTATTCGTATCCATTTACCTATCTATCATCTATGTATCAATTAGATATCTAGGTGATAGATATCTATAGATCTATCTAATATCTATATCTTTTAGGTCTATGTAGTTCCTTCCTTCCTCCTTTCCTCTCCCCTTCCTTCCTTCCTCTCATCATCTAGATATCCACCTAGATTTAGATCTATCTATGGCTATCTGTAGATATCTATCTATATCTACATTTATCTGTATTTACATCTATCTAGACCTATGGCTTCCTACTTCCTATCAATCTATCAGCTAGATATTAAAGTAGATTTGGATAGATATCTAGAATTCACCCTACCTAGCTCTATCTCCCTCATATTTAAGAGTTAAAGTGTTTTGTGTCTGTCTTCTTCCTTTCCATACTTTTCCATTTAGAGTTGTCCTTTTAAGTAGAATAAACCTTTTCAAATGTGATGATTTCTGATATGTATTTTGTTTTATTTTTACATTTTGATGAGACTTACATGCCCTATCATACACAATTAGGCATTTTTTGCTCTTTTCTTTACATCTATAATTCAAAAAGGTGAATAAGTCAAAGGAAGCAGCAATTTAAGTAGTAAAAGCACGTACATATTTCCCTAACATTTTAATCATACAGAATGGTTGCTGTGCTAGAGCACTTTATTTCTAGAAATGTGACCCCATGACTCCCGTCTACATTGCTGATGCATAATTAAAAAACAATTTGCCTGCAGTGGTGAAGATGATGCTCTTGATGGTTTTCGTGTAGGTGTAAAATGCACACTGGATTTAGAAGATTTAGTACAAACTATAATGTAAAATACCTCAATATGTTTTAGACCGAATACACAATGAAATGATTATATTTTGGACATATTGGCTTGAACAAAATATATTATTAAAATTGTTTCACCTGTTTCTGTTTACTTCTCAAATGTGTCTACTAGATCATTTTAAACTATATACGTGATCCACATTTTAGTTCTACTGGATGCCACTGTTCTTGGGCTCTGTAGGAAAGTTTAAAAATTGTTTTATTCTTTGTAATTCTGAATATGATGCGATACCATTGAAGGATTTTGAGCCGAGGAGCGATGTGGTTTTACCGTAGGAAATTGTCACTTGGGCTGCTGTAGGGGAACACCCTTAGTGGGGGAATCTGGCCCAAGTCAAGGAGGACCTACTGGGCAGGAGGTCATTGCAGGTTCGCAAATAGATGAGCTGCTGACATTTCCAGTGGGTGTGACTGTTGAGGTCCTGAGAACCCGACAGCCTGGGTACATACTGAAGGTAGTCACTGAAGGGTTTGACATGTCTATGGAGCTTTAAATTTTACACACTATTTCCTGTACTTTTTATACTTTAATCAGGAAGCCATCTGTTACACCACTTCTACTTACTCACAATGTACCCTGAAATTTCTGCCTAAACCAAAGGCATTGTTGGCACTGAGGCCTAGGCTCCCGCCCCAGGGCCTTTGCACTTACAGTTATCTCTACCTGCAGTGCTCTTTCCTACCCACTTCTTTCCAACCACCCAATTTCTCTGCATCACTAAGAGATCTACCTACTTTTTTTTTTTAACTGTCACGCTGACTTTTATTCTCTGAACATATGAGATCTATCTACTTAATCATAATTTTTCCCAAAAACTTTTCCAGTACTCCTTTCCCTAGAGTGTAGATAGCTTTTGCAATAGGCTCTTCTGTAACTATTTCTTTGTACTTATGGGGATTGGAACAATTGCCTCTTTCCTTTAGCAGTCAATAAGCCCACGGAGACGTGGGTCATCAGCTATTGCTCACTGCTGGATTGTGGTCCCCTCTCCTGGGGCTGTTACAGAGTTGGAGGTCAGTGAGTAATTATTGATCGAACAAAGAAGTTAATAAGTGAGGCGTTCACTTCTACGTTGGATAGTCCATTTCAATACTGAGTACACCTGACGGGCAAACCTTTTCTGTACTGGACACAACACCATGGAAATAGGAAAGTCTACTGATTTGTGTGTAGCACATTTCAAACTAGTTTCCGCCCCACCATGAGCATCATCCCACTTGGTGGTCATCTTCTTCCACTCAGCTACACTACTTTTGACTCTTTTACCCCATAGATTTCAGCATTTTACTCCCCGTGTGTTTTAGACAGAAATGCAGATGGGTCTTTGTTTTCTGACCGTTACCTCTTTGTGTGATCTGGTGTGATGCCAAGGCAGGGAAATACGTCATTTTGTGAAAGAGTCTAACGTTGTGTTCTGAACCTCTCTGGGCTAATGAAATGTACATGGGGGAAATCTTTAGGTTGAACCAGTATAGTGCATCCTTTAGGTTTATTGGCTCCTCTACTGGGAAGCACATGGGCAGGTAGGTCATTGGTACAATGCAGGAAAAGAGTAATTATCTACTTACTTTTTCTAGACATGTTTTATTTTTACATGCAATCTTTCCGTCATTGCAAACTATGGGTCCTTATACTATACACCTATAATGTTATCAACAGGGTGATGTATTGAGCAAGGTCTCTACTGCAGTATCTTGTACTATGTGCCTTTCTTTTAATTTTTTTTTTTTTTTGGATTCTCTTCTATTTATGGATGCCAAAAAGCAACTCAATGCAGTTAGTGACTTTCATGACCAGTACACTGGTGTTTGGTGACGGAAATGGGTTATCTTTACAAAGTCCTCGGGGAGCGCTCTTCACCTGTTGTCTTATAGCACGAACAGGCACAGGCCACAGAGGGCACACACAGGTGCTCGCGGCCAGACAGGATTCTATTGCTCTCAGGAGCTCCAAGCAATTTTCAAAGATTTAAATGGAAAATATGTGGGAATTCTACTCACTGTACTTAAGTACCTCTATCACAAATCTAGTATCTTTCTGATTTTATATATTAGTTTAATAAACATTGACAATAAATTCCTTTTTGTATATCATTTGAATTGGTAGCAGTTTCGGACATTTTTGGTTGGAAATGACCAAACCTAGATGAACTCATTAATCGGTAAAACGTGGGAATATGTAGTTGGTTTTCAATCAACTCCGGCCAGCAGGAAAGGAAAGCCATTCAAAGCATATGATATCTCTTTCTCTGTGTCTGACTTATTTCACTTAGCATAATACCCTCTACCTCCATCCATGTTGTTGGAAATGGCAAGATTTCATTCTTTTTGGTGGATGAGTAATATTCCATTATCTATCTATCTATCTATCTATCTATCTATCTATCTATCTATCTCACATCTTCTTTATCCATTCATCAGCTGATGGACTTTTGGGCTCTTTCCATAATTTGGCTATTGCAAATGATGGTGTTATAAACATCTTTGTTTTCTTTGGGTAAATACCCAGTTGTGAAATTGTGGGAGTAAAAAAGAAATGGAATTGCAGAATTACTGGATCATATGGCATTTCCATTTTTAATTTTCTGGGGAAACTCCGTACTGTTTTCCAGGGTGGTTGCAACAATTTAAATTCCCATTAACAGTGTAGGAGGGTTTCCCTTTATCCACATACTCATCAACATTTGTTTTCTATGTTGTTGATTTTAGCCATTCTGACAGGTGTGAGGAGATACCTCATTGTGGTGAGATGATGAGTGGTGTTGAGCATCTTTAATGTGTCTGTTGGTCACCTGTATATCTTCTTTGGAAAAATGCCTGTTCTTTGGGAAAATGCCTATTCAGGTCTTTTGTCCATTTTTAAATTGGATTATTTGGGGGATTTTTTGGTGTTAAGTTCTTTATACATTTTGGATATTAACCTCTTCTCAGGTATGTCATTTGCCAATATCTCCTCCCATTCTGTAGGGTGCCTTTTTGTTTCGTTGATGACTGCCTTCACAGTGTGGAAGTTTTTTATCTTGGTGAAGTCCCAATAGTTCATTTTTGCTTTTGTTTCCCTTGCCTCGAGAGACAGATCCATAAATATGTTGCTAAGGCCAGTGTCCAAGAGATTACTGCTATGTTTTCTTTTAGGAGTTTTATGGTCTCACACTTTAATCTGTTTTGAGTTTATTTTTGTGTATGGTGTAAGACAATGGTCCAGTTTTACTTATATGTGGAATCTAAAAAACTAAACAAGTGAACACAAACAAAAATGCAAACAGACACTTAAATGCAAAGAATAAACTGGTGGTCACCCGAGGGGAGGTAAAACAGGTGAGGGGGATGAAGAGGTACAAACTTCTAGTTATAAGCGAAGTAAGTCACGGGGATGAAAAGTACAGCACAGGGACTACAATCAATAAGATTGCAATGACACCTTCTGGTGGCAGGCGGTCCCTGCTCTCCCCAGGTGAGCAAGCTGTAAGGTACAGAATTGTCAAATTAATATAACCTGAAACGAATAGGACACTGGGTGTCTACTCTACTTCAACAATACATTTTTAAAAACTCCAACCTTGAAAGCATCTGGGGCTCTTTTCACACCGTCTCTTCGCCCAGCTCGCCCGCATGTCTGCTCTGTTCCTGCCTTCCGTGTTTCAGCGCCCACGGAGGGCAAGGATGGTCGCCTCACGGTGCCTGAGCTTGCATTAACCTCCGTCAGTGAGGGCAGTGACAGGAGTCTGCCCTGGGTTCTCTGTCCCTCTCTCCCTTTCAATCCCAGGTCTGCAGGGGACAGTTCTGAGTGGTCTCGCTTCAGCAGGAGGACCAGCCCGGTCTGAGGACCAGCTGCTTTGCACATTTGGCTGCTGGGGCAGGCGGGGAAGGCTTCTTGCCTAGAGATACTCTGGAAATGCTCATAATAGACTAGTTTATAGCTTCCTAATCGGTTTCAGACTCGAAAGTGAGCTCAGAAATCAGAGAACTCAGAAAATTTAAAATCCACACTAGCTGGCGAAGGGAGTTTAGATACTGAGAGCCTGTATGACTTTTCCAAGATTGCAAGATCACTTGGTTTTGCAAGAATGTCAAGGGGTTGGGAGGCTGTCTGAGGTTTTAGAGAATCTATATGTGTTTATGTCTCTATGTATTTATCGATCTATATCATCTATCTATTTTATCACCTACTATCTGTCTATCATGTGTCCCTAGCATCTCTTTACTCTCTGTCTAGCCGGTAATACAAGGCTGTTGAATGAAGGTGGAGTTGGGGAAGAACAAGGGGGGAAATTTGGAATACGTTAGTAACACAGTATCAAACTACAATTTTATGTAGCTTTTTTTTAAAATGTAGCTTTCTTAAAAAATATTGTATCCTCAGGCATAGTTGGTGCCAGCTCATTCCAGGGGACATTAGGCCCGGCTCCCCTATTCAGCCTATTCTCTTCCTGCCACCGTGTGTCACCTGTCCCCGTCATGGCCACAGACAGCTCCTGGATGAGCTCTGCTGGAGAGGGGTAGAGAAGGAACTTGCCTCCTGAGTTAAACCTTGGGCATGTCATTGATCTGGACGGACCCTGGCTGCTTGATTGGAAATGTAGGGAGATGTGATTCCAAACTTGAGGGTGCAGAAAATTTGAAATTGAGGGTCTGACAAAATCGCAGAGCAGGAAGGCAGGCAGAGTCCGGGGAGAAGCCTCGCATCTCCGACCACTGTCCTTTCCAGTCTGCTGACATTGTTTGGGGACTCTCCACGGTCTGCTTTTCCCACAGGCTGCACTACCCCTGCCCAGAGGCACCCAGAGCCCTCCTCCTTCCTCTCTTTGCTCTCAAAGGCTCTGCTCTAAAAACTCTAAATGGAAGGATGAGACCTGGCTAGGCTTTTATCCAAGATGGGGAGAATATCTGTAGAAATCCCAGAGGCAAGAACTAAGAAGTCTTAATTAAAGTCAGGGAATAAAGACAATAAAACAAAATACAAGTTCTTGTCTCAAAAATATACAGCCATAAATGTAAAATCCTAATGCGTGAACTCGTTGTTCCTTGGTACTGATTAAAATTACATTAGACATTTTTGGTCCGTAGCAATAGCTAAGAGTCAGTAATACAATCTGAAATGAGTGACGAATTTCCCAATTTGCTTCTCTTATAAACAACATTAACATTTCCTTCTCTCCTCTCCCCCTTCCTTCCTGCCTCCATATTTCTTTCTCTCCTCTCTCTTTGCTGTGGTAAAATCTATAATTGTTGCTTCAGCCTATGGACTTTCAACCATAGCTGACCTGGCTCATTTAGCATGTGACTGGTGGCCAATTAAAAATCAATTTTTAAAAAGCTGCGGCCACCCCAGCCTAGTTTGCAGCGACTGTTGGCCTGTGCTCTGTTTTCCTCCTGTTTCTGGCTCGCATGCTCCTTCAGATGCCTCAGATTTCAGTTCTTCATGATCACCCGGGTGCTTGGGACATGATCCTGTTCACCGTTCCCTCTGCCTCGCCCCATTTCCGGGTGCATTTAGGACCAGCCCTGCCTGAACCCCATGGGGGTGAGCTATGGGGCAGGGGTATGAGGGGCCCACGTGGGGCTGCAGGGGGTCAGCAGGTGGTGCAGCTTCAGGACTGAAGGGGGAGGCAAGTTGCAAACGCCTGATTATTCAGTGCCCTGGGGTCAGGCTAATAAACAGTGCGGGCTGTCACCCCGTGGTGTCCTTATGGTTGAGGTATTATTTCTATTCCCAACAACACATCCGTAGGGCATTAATTGTGATTTCTGTTTCTCCCACAGTGACCGTACAGAATATCACTAATGGCTCATAATAGTGGATTAATTAATACATATCATTAGATTAATTGACTTGTTAAATAAGTAAAGGAAATATATTTATTTAACATCCATTCTCATGGCTATGCCAACGGAAATTAGCAAAATCCATACTCAAAAATTGTACAGCAATTTTTTGGGGGGGTGGGATACGATCATTTCCAAACTGCCCTAGAATATATTAAAGATAATGAGAAATAGGTGCTGGTTTGATCTTGTAGGATTTTATAATCTTGAAGATGTAAAATGCCTTTTTTCCAAACTTTCTATCTGTAGAAGGACAACCTTAAATATTACGTATATAAATAAGTTGCATATATATATAATATTATTATATTAGTTAATGTAATATATAAATATAATAAAATAATACATTGTAATTACATTATAATGATATTATATAATATAAAATTATATTATTTATACATATTTATTTATAAGCAAATTCTGGTTCTCATTTTTACTGCTTTCCTTACTAACGTAGGATCCTGACCCAGGCATTCCATTCCTGCAGCTCTCCCCTCTTCCCTCTCTGTCTGGAATTCAAGGCTTTTTAGTAAAGGCTTCTGGTAGAAATTCCTTTTCTATATCTTACTCCAATGGGTCCACGTGGCTCTTCCTATAGAGTGATCTCGGCTAGTGCATGAGCGGGATAAGAGTTAGACAGTTGACCCTTTGGATGTTGGGTCCCCCTGCAGGGCAGCCTTCGAGAGAGACCCCAGCGCTGCCCTTTGCCCCTGCAGGGGCCCAACGCTGATGATTTTGGACTTGTCTCAAAACAGACTCCCTGGCGAGTCCTCCAGAGGCCCGGTGATTGCATGGATGTGCTGGGTCCCTTTGCTTTCTCCCTGGAACACCCCTGGACCTTCTCTTCCTCATTGGAGCGGTGCCTTCGACACTCCAGGGCTGGGAACGCAGAGAAGAAGGAAAGTCAAGTCAGTACATATTTGCTGAGTGTTTCTTCCCTAAAAAGTCTGGGGATGGCCTTGGAGAAGGAAGAGCCCTACAAAAGCCAAAAGTAAAAACAAATAAAGCCATTTTAAGATGTGGAGTTTTTTCTTTTATTTTTCTGGAATTGGATTAAGGACTGTCTTACCAGAGAAGCAAGATAATCAATAAAGTTTCATTCTAAGTATACCTGCCAGCTAAACAATGTTTAATATTAAATTATATAGGAAATAAATGGTGAATTAAAAGAAAAAAAGCAGCCTCTGACGGGTATGAAAGGGCCTTGTAATTGCTTTTATCTAGGAAAATAGACCTGTGAACCAGCGAATTTTTAAATTAGTTTGCTCATTAGGAATGTATCTTGTACTAAAGCATCTCTTCAGTTAGGAGGGACCTGGATTTTGAAGATACCTAAACCAGATCACTGTGAATGGTGGATGAAGTTGCTGAATTTCCTTCCCCAAAAAATCGATAATTGATACCTTGTTGGCTTGACTCAATCTGTTTAAGAAACATTTTTTCTTGACATATTTGAAAAGTATATTTGTGTATGTTTGATTGACAGCTGGAGGAGATTTTCTGTGTGGGCTCCCACATCATAGTGTTTCTCAACAAGAAGGCATATCAAACCGAGAAGACACAAGGGGGCCACATCCAGAACGCCGTGTTACATGGTTTTGGAATGGGTATCCATGCCCGCAGTGTCAAGCTGCGTGAGGATGAGCACACATTTCCATTTTAAAAGTGAGGATTCTGGAGCACGAAAAGGTCCTTTGCTCAGCACTTGGTGTGTGTCAAGGCTGAGTCCAGCGGAGCAGGCAGGTGTCCCAGGCAGGAAGAGCTGCACCTGCCCTGGTCCAGGGGTCATCGGCAGACTCCATTCACCCACCCAAAAAACCTCAAAACTTAAAAAAACAAAACAAAACAGCAACAACTGGGTCAGTATTCTAAATCAATTTCTACTACAATGTGGATATGATCACTTGAATTCTTCAAAATGATACTTGTAATGAACAGCATTAGCTTATTTCTATTATTCTGAGGACATATTCAAGACTTCCGTCATTTTGGGGGGATCTTGGACATATCACTGCCACCTCCTGCCATCAACACATACAAAATGATTTGCTTAATTTTTGTCAACCTTATTTTTTGTAAATGTGAATATTAACTGAGAAGAAATATATTTCCCTCTGCCAGTAACACTGATGGGAATTTAAAAGTAAAGGTGGAGTTAATTCTATGTGCACACCTCTATTTTCAGAAAGATTATAAGATCTAGCATTATAAATCCGATGTATTACTTTAAGTGTTGAAGCTGCCATGTCCCAGAGATGTGGGAAAACATCCCCGGTGATGTGAATTCTGGGTCTCTACGTTCTAATCAGTGTACTCCGGATGCAAACACAGCAGAGGCTTATAAATGGTTGTTGACCATTTATTTAATCAAATGACCATTTTTTAATCAAAAGAGCTGCCTAGGTTGATAATAATTCAAAAAAAAAATAAAAAGAACAAATTAAGCCTCTTTCCAAACTCTATCTGTGAAATGCAAAAATAGGTTTCAGTTGTGCAGAACTGAAATACGTCTCTCCACATGAAATAAGGAAAATCATTGGCTGATGGATCCTGAAAAAAGTGGCAGAGTATCTCGAGGTCCCTCAGAAATCAAATTGGAAGTAGCAACACATGAGAAAAGAAAGCCTAGGGGTGCCAGGAAGTTACCAAAAAATTAAAGCGAGAAAGCTCTGGGCATACTGGAGTCTGTTTTGCACTACTTGGAATGAGGGAGAGTTTGAAGGAATTTGTGTTTGCATTTTACTTGTTCCCCTCTCTTGAGTGGCTTTTCTCCAAGCTGCTATTTGCTCCTTTATGGAAGGGAGCTGTAGCCCCAGAGCTGGTCTCCGTGTCTATGCTCCCCGTGGCACAGAAACCTTCCTGAGGTTCAGGTTCCTGAAGACAGGTGTGGGCAGACACAAAGGAACAGTATCCAGATTGATGGCAGAGCCCTTACCAACGGGCCTGGGTGGAAGGTATCACGCGAGAATATTTCTGAGTATTAAGAAAAATAACTTTAAGTTCAAACTTTATCCAACAAATGGTTATTCGCATGTGGGAATAAAATACATATTTTTGGATGACAAGGCTTCAGGAATTTGACTGCATAAAGACACATACTGGAAATGTATTTATAATTCTGTGATGCAGAGAAGCGAACCCATGTGAGATCAACATTGAACGTCTTTTCCCGTGTTGTTTACCGTCTGTATCCTAGTCCTCTGTGGAATGCGTGGTTCCTGAACAGTTTCTCCCAGTCTGTGGTTGGTCATTTCTTTCCTTTCTCCTCCTCTCTTGTGAGCAAAAGTTTTACATGTTGATGGGGTTCCAGTGTATTAATTTTTCCAATATGGATTTTACTTTTGGTTTCAAATATATCATCTTTGCTTCACCCGACTCCTAGAGATTTCCTCCTGTTTTTTCCCCTAAAAATTTTACAGTTTTAATTTCATAGTTAAATCCATAATCAATTTCAAATTAATTTTCTTTTTCTTTTTTTTTTTTTTTAAAGATTTTATTTATTTGAGAGAGAGAATGAGATAGAGAGAGCATGAGAGGGGAAGGGTCAGAGGGAGAAGCAGACTCCCTGCTGAGCAGGGAGCCCGACGCGGGACTCGATCCCGGGACTCCAGGATCATGACCTGAGCCGAAGGCAGTCGCTTAACCAACTGAACCACCCAGGTGCCCTCAAATTAATTTTCAAATGAGGTGTGAGGTTTAAGCTGAAGTTCATTGTTTTGCTTATGTATGTCCAATTGCTTCACAGCACCCTTTACTGAAATATCTGTCCTTTCACTGAACTAAATTCCACTGAATTGCTTTTGAGCCTTTGTGAAAGATAAGTTGAGCCTATGTGCATGGGTCTGTTTCTAGGTTCTCTGTTCTGTTGCTCTGTGGGTCCATCCCTTTGCCAGTATACTCCCTTCATTGATGTAGCCTTACTATCAGGCAGGGCGATTCTCCCACTTTATTCTTCTTCATCAGGATTGTTTTCATTTTAACAGGGACTGTGATTTTCCATATAAATTTTAGATGAAGCTTGTCTATGTCTGCAAAAACAACAACAACAACAACAACAACAACAACAAAAACCTTTTTGGTATTTTGTTAGGGATTTCAGTAACCTATAGATCAATGTGGAGAACCATCATCTTAATCTGTTGATTCTTACCATCTACACACAAAATATCTTACCATTTATCTGTGCCTTCTTTGATTTTTTTCATCAGCATTTTGTAATTTTAACCTTACATGTTTTGTTAAGTTTTTACCTAAGAATTTATTCCTTTTGGAATGATTATAAATGGTATTGTGTTTTTAATTTTAGTTTCTACATATTTATTGTTAGTATGTAAAAATGCAGTTTATCTTTGTGTTGATCCTGCAACCTTGCAATACTTACTTACTTGGTCTAAATTTTTTTTTTACTTCTTTTTCTTCTTTTTTTAGATTCCCTGGAATTTTCTTTGTAGGCAATCAAGTCATCTACAAATAGAGGTAGCTTTACTTATTCCTTTTAATCTGTGGACCTTTTATTTCCTTTTCCTGCCTTATTGCAATGACTAGGACTTCTAGTATTATGTTGAATATGAATGCTGAGAACAGGCATCTTTGACTTGTTCACAATATCAGAGAGGAACTATTCAGTCTTTCATCATTAAGTATGGTGTTAGTTGTGGTTGGTTTCTAGTTTCTCTCTCTTTTTCTTTATAGATGTTCTTTATCAAGCTGAAGTGTTTTCCCTCTATTCCTAGCTCCTGAATCTAGTTTTTAATCATGAATGGTATTGGAATGTGTCCAGCATTTTTTCTGCATTGTTACCTAGGTGCATAAGGAATCACATATATGGATGTTGATTGCAGCATTATTTGGCATGATGGGGGAATCCAGGATAATGGATGCCTCTATCACTGGAAATCAGACTGTGATAATACAATGAATCCATGCCATGGAATGCTAAGCAACAGTTAGAGACAATGGACTGTATGTACGTACAGCAAAGAGAGCTGATCTTAGAAATAGTGCTGAAGGAAAATCAAGTAAGCAATGTGATATGTAACAATATTACTTACATAATTTAGGGGATTTGCAGACAATCTATTACACATTTGCCAATACCACATGCAAAAAGCACCAATAACCTCCAAAATAAACACATTGAGGTGATGTGGTATGGGGAAAATTGTGGGGGAATGAGACTTCGATTTAGGGTAAACTAGTTCATTCTGCAATAGAAACTCAAAACTGAAATGGGGAGAATTTTGACCAAATGTAGGAGGGGGCAAGAGTTGAAACTCTTGCTGAAAACTTCTATTTTCAGACATTGCACTAGGAATGTTACTATTCACCAAAACAGTAGTTTGGATGTTAGCGAGGAGCTGTGACTTACAGATGAAGAACAGAACGTCAGGCTGGCTTGCTAAGAGAGGTCGAAGTGCATTGTTAGCTTCAGAGATAGTGTTTCTGGGCCAGAGACAACAGCAGTATTTAGGCAATGGCTCTAGCCATTGACCCTTGAGCAGTCTCCCTGCTAGAGCAGCCAGTCCTGAATGGCAATGCTGGACACCTGTTTGTCTTTGCTGCCAGAGACCAAGTGAGGCCAGCACCATGAGCAGCTCATCTGCAAGGACAGATCCAAGTGATGGAGTCATCCTGTGTAGCAACCACAACAGTTAGCCGGGTAGGAGCAGGATCACTGTTGGCAAATCCTCTACAGCTATAGAATTTGTGGTTTGGTTGTGAATGCAAATGCACCAGAAATAGTGAGTGTGTGGTGATCATTGGAGTCAGACAGTAGGAGAGTCCTGCCACTCCTAGCTTCACTCCTTTCCATGCAATGCTCACCCAGGCTTGCATGCTGCTTTGATCCATCCCCACCATTCTGGTCCTTCTTCACATTCATTCAGAGTTCGGCTCAGCTAACACCATCATGTAAGTTCTGTTGGGGTATTTATAACCCTCTTAAGTGGGACTCCTCCTGAAGCTTACAGGAAATCTTTTAGTTAAGAAATAGCTCGTTGGTAGAGAAGTGCCGGCACCATAAGGAGACATTTAGAGTGAAATTCTCTTGTTCTTGTTGCTCTGTGCATCCTGGTAATTCGATTGCTGCTGACTTACCTCTGCCTTAAGGCCTCTCTGTTATTCAGGCCGATCATTCCAGGACTCACCATTCAAAAGGGGAAACCCTGGGTGTGGATAAACATCACATATCTGTAAGAAAACAAAACAAAACAAAACAAAACAAAAAAAACAACACTCCAGCACCTTCCTAGAATTGTAAAAGAAAAATGGATCTCATGCATGGTACATTTTGTTCAAAATAGGTGATTGTTCAAAAAGGTGATTTAGCTTCCACTGGGACAGTAAATGACAATCAAGTCTTAAAATATAGATATGCTGTCAACAAAACCAAAAGACAACTGACAGAATGGGAGAAGATATTTGCAAATGACATATCAGATAAAGGGCTAGTATCCAAAATCTATAAAGAACTCATCAAACTCAACACCCAAAGAACAAAGAATCCAATCAAGAAATGGGCAGAAGACATGAACAGACATTTTTCCAAAGAAGACATCCAAATGGCCAACAGACACATGAAAAAGTGCTCAA
>NC_138370.1:1244822-1267892 GCF_054177405.1 Leptonychotes weddellii
TAAAATGGATTAAAGTATCAGAGAGGCATTTTGATTACATGGTACTTATAGTTTTTGGAATTTATAAAGATCCCTCTTTTAACAATCATAATATAGCCAAATGGATGGACATTTAAACTTGTTACTCCCTTTCTTTCGGATGTTCATTGCTC
This sequence comes from Leptonychotes weddellii, assembly GCF_054177405.1. Classification (NCBI taxonomy): domain Eukaryota; kingdom Metazoa; phylum Chordata; class Mammalia; order Carnivora; family Phocidae; genus Leptonychotes; species Leptonychotes weddellii. The sequence continues at coordinate 1,244,975 of NC_138370.1, forward strand.
AGTAGTTTTTTGATAGGTTGGTTGGTTAGTGTCGTGATATGGTTATTGATGTGCCCGAAGTGTTCACCACTCCTTTAGTTGTGTAGGTACCATACAGCCAGTTCCTGTTCAGGTTAGTTACAGCAAGAAGTGTAAACTGTAGTATTTCCATACTTAGCTCTCTAACTAGAGAATCCAAAGGGATAGCCAAAGGGATAAAGTCAAGTTGTGGCTGAATGCATTTAAACCTATCCTAACGAAAGGGAAAAAAGTAAAAAGTAAACTTCCATATGGAGGTAATACAGGAAATTGTCAGCCATGTAAGTTTTGTCATTCTGGTGGGGATACATTTTTGATGTCTTAATTTGCATTTACTTCATGACTAATAGCTTTTGAGAAATTTGATGATGTGTCAGCCAGTTGGATAGCATCATTTGCGAAGTGCTTGTTCAAGCTTTGCACCCATTTTTAATTGGGTTGCTTATCCTTTCCCTTAATTAATTTGTAGGGGTTATTCAGATATTTAGGATACAAGTCATTCATTAGATAGATTGCAAGACTCTTCTCCCATTCTGGCTTTTGTTGTGTCATTCTCTTTGTGGTATTTCTTGATAAGCAGAAATTCTTAATTTTAATTATCAACTAGTCCAGTTATCAATTTTTCCTTTATGATTAGTCATTTGTATCACTTAAAATCTGCCTGTTTCAATATTTTCTCACACAGCTCTTCTTTTCATGTATAGCTCTAGGAACTATCTCTAACCAGAACTCCCATATATTGCTGGAAGGCACATCAACGATTCACACCTTTGAGAAACTGGTAATATCTACTAAAATTAAATCTGTCAACATCCTAACACCCAGCATTTCCACTGCTAGATAAATTCTTGACAGAAATGGATGTTCATATTCACCAAAATACATTACAACTTAATGTCAACAGCAGCTTTATTCATATGAACCCCAAACTAGGAGAAACCCAAATGTCCATCAACTAGAGAACAGACAGATTAATTTTGGGACATTCTTGTAATGAAATACCTCACATGCCACATGCAACCAGGTGATGGAGCTCAAAAACATTATGGTGGGCAAAAGATGCCGAGCACAATGTATGTGTTTGATTCCATTTCTCAGAGCTCAAAAACTGGCAAAATGAATGAGTGTTGATAGAGAAGAGAGTAGTGCTTACCTTTAATGCAAACAGAAGTATGTCTGGTATGGGACAAAAAGGAGTCTTCTGGGGGTGAGGGCGGGGTGGTAGAAATATTCTTTATCTTGATCTTGGTGGTGGTTCCACGGGAGTGAACGTTCATGAAAATGTGTTAAGTTCTATACTCAAGCCTTGTGCACTTGAGCAATGTCAGTCATACCTAACTTAAGAATCAAAGGAAAAAAATCTCAACGTGCACACTCTCTTTTTAGGGAGGCAACAGCCTCTACTAACAATAATGATCTTGATCCATGTGTAGGTTGACCGCTGAAGGAATTAATTCTGAAGATGTTGATCACATGCTTAAAACATTAACTATGCTTTGGGTCATGTTGGTATATCCTCGAATATTTTAATTCTGTGCAAGTACGTGAACCCACAGGTTGCTGCTTAGCAATTAAATCAACAGTAATGTCACTTTTACAATTTGTATGATACCCCTTTCTATGAGAAAATAAATTCCCCAACAAAATGATTCTTTCTCTGAATTGGCTTAAAGTGATGGCTTTAAAAGAAACCACATGCATCAAAGGAGTGAATAAACATGTGATCTCTCCACTAAAAAGGAATTACAGCTTAATTACATGTTTTAATTGCTATGGCTGTAATTTGTTGGAAAAGCTGGGATGTCAGAAAGGTCAGAGAAATGTGATAAAAGTGTTCCTATTTTGACCTTTTTGGGGAAGCTATTTAGCTAAGCTTTATCAAATGCTATCACAACCCCATTCCCTAACGTATGAATAAATTATTATGCTCCTGCTTTGAATGCAATTAGGAAAAGTAACTTACCCATTGAAACTTTTCTCTAATATTGTATAATAGAGAATTTTACCATTTCTTCTGTCTCAAGACTGTTTCTAAAAGCTTGCACTTGGGACCAAACAAAGAAGAGTTTTTTTAATAAAACCTAAATATGAAGTCTGTTGTGCATTTTCCGAGTTACAAGTGAAAGAAGTCTGGGAATTAGAACAAAGCTTTGCCTCGTTTCTCTTTTTCATTTTTTAAGAATAACGATACAGGGAATTGCTTCTGCTTTTACTAGAAAAGTTTGCAAACTTACCCGGGTGGTTAACGCCTATTTTCAGAAAGCTGCTGTCTCGTTTCTGCTTTTTATATTGTTTTCTATGAAGTGCTCACAGTTCCTGTTGCTCTAATCTGTGCCTGAGCTTCTGCGATCCCCTGAGGCTCAGGAAATGCTACAGAACATTTGCTGCATCAAATGTGAAGCCCAAGAAGAACATGGTGTGTGAATTTTAAGTAGGCATTATTTACAAAATAAATAGAATAATAACCGCAAGATTCTACATTCTGTAATCTTAAGTGGGTTTTCTAACTCTTCAGAGTTCTTTTGTTATGGACAGCTGTGGCTCTTTAAAAGTGAAGAAGTCACTGTTGAATTATCTGAGAATTACTAGTAAACGCTGAGCTGAGAATCCATTATAGGTGCACAAGGGTCTTGGGGAAAAGAATCAACTTGCCAGATATTAATTTTTAGATACTTCTCAGATACCCAAATAAACTATCAAGTATGCAGTAAAAACATGAGGGATAAGAAGTTTGAAAGTCTAGGGAAGTTATAGGCAGACGGGGCTAGACCTGTAAGTTTGGAGGTCGTGAGTCACAGATTGTGTTAAAACCATAGCCCTTGGGCGCCTGGGTGACTCAATCGGTTAAGAGTCTGCCTTCAGCTCAGGTCATGATCTCAGGGTCCTGGGATCGAGCCCCGCATCGGGCTCCCTGCTGAGTGGGGAGTCTGCTTCTCCCTCTCCCTCTGCCCCTCCCCCTGCTCATTCTCTCTCTCTCTGTCAAATAAATAAATAAAATATACAGTGGCTAACTGAACATAATAAAAAATACTCATAAAAACAAATAACATAAAATGCTAAAAAACAAAACAAAAACCAAAACCATAGCCCTCAATGAGATCCCCATGGAACAGTGTCGATACAGAAGAGAATTATAAAAGATCAATTGGTATATTTTCTAGATTCAAACAATGCTTTCTGTGACAAAAGAAAATCAGAATGAAAACAAAAGCCCCGGATAAGATAAAATACTTGCAAAGTTGGTGGCTACATAGGCACTTTTTCCCTTGTGAATTGTAAAGCATTCTATTTACAATCATAGTAATCATGTTCTGGGTTTCTCAGAGATCTCGTCAAAGACCCCGGGGGTAAAGGTGCTGCGCGCAATGCCTAGGGTCTGTGTGCCTGGGACCCCCAGTGCCCTGCACTCGTTCCGCTAACTTCCTTTGAGGTGAGATCTGCAGGGCTCTGGGCTGTGAGATAGACCACTGCCCCGTAATCAGGTGCATCATTGACAGTGACCCCTAAGTGGTCAGTCACTTGTGACGAGCACTGTCCGACACGGACTGGACATTCTGGCTTCCACAGGATCATACTTGTTGGCCTTCACGTAGGTTGTTGAGCATCAAAACGGAATATCTGAGACTAATCCCTGAGCTTCGTTTGCCGACCACTTTCCGAGGAATGCAAACGACAACAGATGAGACTGTGTGTTATTTGATTTACTTTTGCCAAAAGGAAGGAAAATTGGTAAGTAGATCATCGGGTCTATTTCCCTGTTTTAACCCATTTTTCAGATGTATGATGTGTTGTACTTCCTTGCGATCCTTAGAGCCACTGTCCTGACACATCCTTTGTCCCTCTCAGAAATGACCTGGCATTAGGAGCAGACGGAGAAGTCTTCACTGCTTAATAGGTCTTTGTTTGTGTGTTTTTAAGGAAGGATTTTTCAAACTTCTTGCCCCCATGATGTGTTAAAGGATTGCCTGAGACCTTCACAGGTGGGCAAGAAGTCTTCTCTACTATACAACTTGCTCATCTAAGTAGCTGAGCCACCGCTGACGTGACTGTGATTATAACTCGTATTTCAACACTCATGATTAAACAAATCTAGAAATGGAAAAGGGTGCCAACACATAATTACGGAGCTATTTAAAGGTGCCATGAGGTTAAAGTTACAAGAGTAGGTTAGCTGACTTTCCAGCGTCACCAGCAGCCCAAATATGGCACGTTGTCCCTATATTTTTATGACAACGGCTGATGCTCATTAACCCCATATGAACTTAATCACAAGTAACACGATTCAAGGTGCATAGGGAGCTTTTTTTGTAACAATTTTTATAATCGAGTCTATTTATTCCTCTGTACCGTGGGCTCTGCTCACTTTTTATAATTTCTCCTCTGATTTCGTATCACATGCGCAGTAGAATGAACTAATTTTACAGCAGCTTTTAACTGATAAACCCTCAGATTCTGAGCAGGTCTGCATCTTCCCATCCCCTGTCCCCGGCCTCGATCTGGTGACGGGATAGCTGTCACTCGGATGCCTCACGTAGAGAATATTGGACAGTGGGGACCCAGGAAACAAGTACAAAGAGAAGGTCTTCTGTTTATTTTGGAAAGACCTCTGGGCAATATCCAGACCAAAAGATTTCCCTTTATTTGCACCACAAAGTCGCAGAGGGCTGTCCCTCCTTCTGCAGGGCAGGAACCCGTTATTTTTGTTTAAGTTTACAATATTATTTCCTAGCTCCTTTTTTATCAAGACGTAACTATTTGACATAATTTTGATAAATGAAATCTAAGTATAAACTACCGGCCATGTGAGTTTTCTGGAAAATATATATTTTTTAATATTTTATTTATTTATTTGAAAGGGAGAGAGAGAGAGAGAGCTTGAGCAGGGGGAGCAGCAGCAGAGGGACAGGGAGAAGCAGGCTCCCTGCTCAGCTGGGATGCTCAGCTGGGATGCGGAGCTCGATCCCAGGACCCTGAGATCATGACCTGAGCCGAAGGCAGACGCTTGACTGACTGACTAAGCCACCCAGGCGCCCCTGGAAAGTATTTTTAAAAGGAACCAATGTAGGGTGTCTGGGTGGCTCAGTTGGTTAAGCGACTGCCTTCGGCTCAGGTCATGATCCTGGAGTCCCCGGATTGAGTCCCGCATGGGACTCCCTGCTCGGCAGGGAGTCTGCTTCTCCTTCTCACCCTCCCCCCTCTCTTGTGCTCTCCCTCTTTCATTCTCTCTCTCATAAATAAATAAAATCTTAAAAAAAAAAAAAAGGAACCAATGTAGATGACATACTCATCCTTGCCCTTAGTCCCATCTTTTTTTCTAGCCTGGAACACAGGTGTGATGTCTGGCAGAGCAGCAGCTATAGTGGGACCATGAGTATGACATCCTTGTATTAGAGAAGGCAGTGCAGACAGGAAACAAGTGACTCCCAGAGATAGATCACATTCTGCAACAGTGATAGGAGTCCTAAATGCCTTCCCCCTAGACTTCCTGATATGTGAAGAAAATAAGCATTTCCGTAAATATTTAAGCCACTGTTGTTTGGGTTTTCTCTGATACGTAGACATGCAATATCAGGTGATACACACTTTGTTCAATTTTCATATTTTCATGAGTTTGTGAAATGGAAAAAATTAACAAAGATGTGATTATCCCTTACAGAATTAAATTGCTTATTGGGAAGGTTCTACCCCAGACCCATGAATCCGGCTTTTGATAGTGGGTCAGAGAATCTATACTTTTCCAGGTCTCCTGACGTACCTGCAATCAACTTGGTCTGGAGCTTTGAGAAACCACAAGACGGAACAGTGGGTGAAAAGTTTAGGCTCCCCTATCTTGGCTGAAAAGAGAAACAATGGCCAGCACAGCAGTCTTGATGAGCATGCGCTAAACATCGAGGTGTAGGGGTGGTCTCCTCGGACAATATGTGAGCATCTACTACATGTTAGAACTGAGCATGAAAACATAGTCCTCTCCTCATTGAGTTGACAGATCATTTCTGGAGTAACAAAAAGCAAACTTCATGTCTTTCACAGAACCTAAGTGGATTTAATCATGATTTCACTAAGCTTATGGTAGCTTCTATATAAACATCAGTCTTTTTTTTTATTATGTTATGTTAGTCACCACACGTTACATCATTAGTTTTTGATGTGGTGTTCCATGTTTCACTGTTTGCGTATAACACCCAGTGCTCCATGCAGAACGTGCCTATGTAGGCAACAGTCTTATGGGATGAGGCCTCCCCTGAGGGGCTCAATTTAATGTAATCACCTCTTTAAAGACTTATCTTTAAATGTGGTCACACTCTGAGGTTTCAACATACGGATTTTGTCGGGACACATTGCATCCCGGAACCATGATCTGGTCTCGGAGCATCTGGTGCTGCTTCTTTCATGTGCTGTTGGCGCCTTCACAACCGACCCTGGCACCACAGGGTGGGGAGGTTGGCATGGACTGTGCCTCTTCACTGGGTGTCAGGGACTTTTCATCTCGTTTTAACACGGCGGCAGCAGATTCAAAGTTGTTGAGGAAGAAGGTGCTCTGAGTGACCGCCGGGAGCAATGGACATTGTGGGCCTTGACTTGGTAAGACACGAGTTGAACAGTGAGTCCGAGCCATGAAGGGCCTGCAGGGAGCAGGTGGAGGCCATTATTTCAGGCAGAGACGCAGAGGGGAGAGGAGAGCGGCTCCTGCTTGCTTGGCCGCAGCACAGAAGGAAGGGAATGAGGTGGCGTCGACTGTGTTCGTGCGTGATTCCCATTGTTTCAAAATAAAAACACGTGTCTTTTTTTTTCTCCATTTAGGAAGATCTTATTTTGACATGAAAGATAAGTCCTCATACTCAAATTTGGGTGTGTAGGGCCATGTGGGTCCTCAGATCTATTTTGAGAGTCCAAGAGTTACATGAGAAGTACTTGCATGGATTTATTTTCATGATAAAAAAAATACCCTTTTGTGGTGATAACTCAAAACTGAAGAACAAAACTTTAGTTTCTGAAGTCAGTATTTCGCTAGCCAGGGCTTACAGAAAGATTTTCAGGGGTATGATTTTTTTTTTTTTTCCCTTTAGTAAGGGATTGCATCTTACTTGGGACTGAGAAATGTTTGTACATTCGGCAATGACAACGATTTGGGAGGGTTTAATTTTGCAGAGAAGGTAAATGAAGGTATATACAAGGTTCTCGTGAATTGCAGGAAAACTTGAAAAAGGAAGTAACACTTCCAGAAGATTCTAAGGTAATTTGCTCTTTGCTTCTATTCCAAATTTCAGATCTAATGAAGATGCTGCTCTTAAATGTAGCCTTGCAGGAGAAAAATGCCACCATGTTCTGTCCCCCTGAGCCCAAAAGAATGACAGGACTCTCAGTCAATGGGCCAGGACAGGGGATGAAGCAGATTCTGGGTCTTACTTGAAGAAGTACTTCTTTTGTTCTTACAAAATCGCTATTTGCAAAACACATTGTGTTATCCTTTATATCTTTGTTTTTTTCAAATATCAACTTTTAATGGTTATGATGTTAGTCATGATACATTTCATTTGTTGAAATTAAGCAATTTTACTTTGCATCTTAAAATTTGATGGAATGGTAATTTTGCTGGCTTTTAGTAGCTCTAAATCAAAATTGGTCAAGTCAATTTAGCTGTAATCTAGTAAAATAAAACATTTCCCTGTGGCCTGACAACTCCTTGAATAATGTATCTTTAATAGCTGTCAATTAAGGTGGTTTTTAAAGATTTATGATGGGGGTATAAATATCTCCAAAAGGTGATTTATGGCACAGACTCAGACAATCCTTTGAATAGAGCTACCTGACAGCATATAAATGACTATATGGTATGCAGAATAAGAGAAAACACTTTGAGTCTCTCTACTTGTTTTGTCCTATTCCTGTTTATTCCATTCTTTGATTCCATAATCCCATCATCCAGATCACAGAACGTTAGAGACAAAAGGACCCAAGTGACCATCAGAACTAACTTCCTCATTATACAAAATATATGTTAGGATGCATATTTTGTGTATCTTATACAAAAGGCCAGAACCTCAGTGTAACAGGACCGCATCCAAGAAATCCATAGATACAGGTACTGGAATCCCGTAAATCATTGCTACAGAAAAATTTGAAAATAATGTTAATATTCAATAGCAGAAATTGCAAACTCAAAAAAGATTAAGAGTATGACTCACAATTTAGATATTCTGTATGGTCAGAGACACCTTATACAAACTTGAAGGACAACCAGTGAGTAGAAACTTTGCTACATAATTGAATTAATCCACTTTTCCTTCTGACTTAGTGCACCATGTTCCTTGTTTAGAATGGGAGGCTCTGGAGCTCTAGGAACAGAGAGAAATCACTAACTCTTAGGACACCGATCACATTTCTTCTTCTGCAGCTCATCCAGTCTTACATACTCGTTCCCAGTCTTGTCCATTCCTTCAGGTCTTTCCTTAGGCTATGAGATAAAGGCTTGAGGAGTATTGTGGGATCAACCCCTTTTCCAAAACCTGACAAGATAAAATCAACAAGGAACTTTTACTTGGAGACAACCAGGGTATGGACTCTCTGGGAAGGCTCTTTCTGTGCTCATGGAATGCCAAACGTATTGGGATCCACTTAAATAAATTCAGCAGTGTTGCAGAGGTCTGAACGGATGCACTTGGTAAGCTACTGCAAGCATCTGTGTTCTGTCCCTTGGAAGGCTTAGCTCCATCTTCTGCATCTGTTCAGAAAAATCCTCATCTTCTTTTTCTTTAAACTACCAGTCCTTTCCCAGCTTCTTCCATCTGTGGAAATCTGACAGTCTGCCAAGGCCCCTGAACCACTGTTCCAGTGTTCATTCGCTGGCCTGAGTTCACCCATGCGCATACCTCTGGCATGACCTCGTTCTCTGTGAACTCACTCGCAGGAAAACCCTGTGAAGGATACTTGTCTGCCACACCCATGAGGCCCATCAAAATCGGGAAATATAGATCATGGAATTCCATGACGATCACATTAAATGTGCACAAAAGCCAATCTGGTATTTTTTGGGTTAGATTAGGGACTGATAATAATTTCCATCCTTGGGTACGTCCTTGACGGTGTTTCCCAGGTACTGTGTTTTTATTTGCTATATGCTGCCTGCTGATGGCATATTGAGGTAAGCCCGTATGTTCCAGATTCCACACACTCTATGTGTGCTTCTGTCCCTACAACATCCTGCCTGAGAGGACTAGTAAGTTCAGAACATGATGAAATTATGTAGAACCCACGTTATACATTGTGGAACAAAGTCACAGTTTTATATGTTAGCATAGAAACGTAGCAAAATTACTCCCTTATATTAAGACAAAACCATAATGAAACACTAAATACTTTGCTTTAACACAAAAGAAACTACTTTGAAAAGCTCAAAATAAAAGTTTTGTTTATTTATTCCCTGTTAATTTTTTAGTGCCCCTGCCTCTCCCACAGTCTTTGCCCATTTGTCATGATGTCCCAGACTTAGGAGAGGCAAGCGTCCTTGCTGAGCTATGATTACTCAGGATCACTGTTCGGATGATCCATGTGCTCTTCCCCTGTGGGAGGTTGGAATGTGCCTCACCTGTGCATGCTTGTTGTCCCTCAGTTGAGATGTGTTCACTTTGGGGGGCTCTGCTCCATCACTGGAAGTTGTGTTGTAACTTATCTTCTTTTCAATTTCTGAGAAGTCTGCAAGTCTCCTCTCATCTGGCTGAATTCCGGAAACCTGAATAGGGATTGGACAAACAGGCAGATATTAAAATAATGAGGAGTGAGGAGTGCTAAAGATCAGGGCAGAGCCAGGTACACATTTGGCTGGGAACAAGCAAGAATTTGAACAAAGTTGGGAAGGGCAAAAAAAAGGATTTCATAGGCAGTACTGTGTACTGATCCAGGCACGACCATCAGGAGTCTGGTTATTAATAGGTTTGCATTCAGAAGAACGGTGTATCAGTAGGTTCTTGCTGCATAACAAATCAACTCAAATGCTGTGGCGTAACATCACAACCATTTGTTGAGCTTATATTTTTGTGGGTTAGCATTTGTATTGGATTCAGCTGGGAAGCTCTTCTGTTTCAGCAGGGTTCACTCAAGCACCCGTAGTCAGCTTCCAGGTCGGCTGCGGTTGGATGGCCCAGCATGGCCTCAGTTGGGATGGTTGTACTTGTTCTACTAGGTCTTTCTTCCTCAAGCAGAGTAGCTTTGGCTTGTTTATCAGATACTGGGTAGGGTTCTAAGTAAGAGTAGATACACACAAGTCTTCCTGAGGTCAAGAGTCCACATGACTCATTGCCACTTCAGCCTCATATTGGCCAAAACAAGTCACAAGACCAGCCCCAATTTAAGGGAGGAGGAGGTAGACTCTACATCTTAATAGTGGGGTATCAAAATCATATTGCAAAGAGTATAAACATGGGGAGGCAAAAATGATTGTGAATATTTTTATAATCAATGCATCCCAATGAATGACAAATGAGTAAGCAGGGGCAGCCAGAATCTAGAATGCATTTTTAAATCGTTTGCTCTATAAATGGAAATCTTGCCTTAGGCCTCTTTAGAAACCAATTTTTGAGTGAGATTGGGTCAAATTTTTGCCATGGAATCAAATATAACAAGTTTGGGGGCCAACAGGCACAGTAGGCAGTAAGGTGCTGTGCATGGGAGAGTAAAGCAACTTCGGGGGTGTCATGGTTAAGACCCTGGAGTCCAAGGTAAGTTCAAGTCTGAACAGTTCTTTATGCCCTGAGACATGGGAGCTGCAGAACTTCCTCTTTTTTGAACTAGGAGCAGGGTGTAGCAAACTCTAAAGTTATTCCTCATCAAAAACGCTTGGATGCTAACACATACCACACGACTGGAAATTATGTCTTATGCAAGAGAAAATGACGCAGTTGAAGCAAGTCTTTGAAGGTTGCCCCCACTCTCTGTGCCCTTTCTTCCCTGTCGTCACGTTGTATGGTTATGATGCAATAACTCTTGGTAACCTCTTACTTTTCCCTGCCAGGAGCACCCAGGGCTGTGCTCTAACTGCCCCCACCCAACTGTGGCACCTCATCCTTGGAAGGGCTCTCTCTCTCTGCATCTTACTTTCCCTCTATGGTATGACACTCCTGGAAAAAGCTACCAGAATGATCAGATTCATGTATTTTCATGGCATTATGGTGAATTTTAGGTGTCCCCTTGACTGGGCTAAGAGATGCCCAGATAGCTGGTAAAACATTATTTCTGTGTGTGTCTATGAGGGAGGGTGTTTCCAGAAGATACTGATATTTGATTCCACAAACTGAGTAAAGCAGATCATCCTCCCCAATCTGGGCATCATCCAGACCATCCAAGTCATGAACAGAACAAAAAGACAAGGGAAGGGCAAGTTCAATCTTCTGTTTGACCTGGGACATCCATCTCCTGCCTTGAGACATCAGTGCCTCTGGTTCTCAGGCATGAAGACCCAAACTGGGACTCTCACCATAGCTCCCAGATTTTCAAACCTTCAGAATCAGATGGAATCACATCCCCAGCTTTCCTCATTCTCCATCCAGCACATGGCAGACTGTGGGACTTGCCTGCCTCCATAACCATGTGAGCCAAATCCTTTGAGTCTCCTCTTCTTTGTACCTCTCTCGAGATGCGTCCTGTTGTTCTGTTTCTCTGGAGGTCCCTGACAGTCCAGACGGGCAGTCATCGGGTGAGGTATACGCAGGGGAGGTCCTCATTGTGTTCACTGTTGTGTCACTTCTGGGGCACAGAATTCTGAGCATCAATTTCCTTATTATAAAAATGAACCTCTTACTTGACTGATTAGTTTGAGTTACTCTAAATATGAAATGAGCAGTTCCAAATGGACTATTTCCTCTGGGTTTTCTAGGCATTCAAAAGGAAAAGAAAGGATTCTTTCCATTTGTTACCTCTGGTAATTTTATGGCATTATTCAATTAGCTGAGATCAATACCGATATTGAAGTTGGTAGCTAATTGGCACCATAACATGTGAGTTATCTGGGAAGGCATAAAATCCCTAACACGTAGTTCAACAGTGGAGTTCAGAGTCAGGCAAATATCAAGCCTTTGAAGATCTTAAGTACTTTCAATGGTATAACAAGATGCCATATTTAAAAAATATATATTTTATTTTGCCAAGAACATTTGACATGAGATCGGTCTTATTTAGGTATTTTTCAGTGTACAGTCCTGTTGACCATAGGCACAGCATTGCACATCAGAGCTCTAGAGCTTATTCTTCTTGTGTTACTGAAGCTTTATGCCTATGATTAGCCATTTGAACATGAAGAAGAGACTTAATTTTTCTATTGGTCTCAAAACTTTTCATGTTGGCAGAACAACTGTCTTCTACCACATTTCAAATAGATAAAGTATATTACCACTTCAAATGATATCTTCAAGGATACACTATAAATCCATTCTTGACTTAGTCTTTCAAGAGACATTCCTTTTTAATGTGTTAATTTTACTATTAAATAATGGTAGCCAACAGTTAAATGATTATTAATATATTCAAAATAAATTGGCACAGTCCTAAGAACATAATCTCTATTTTAAGATAAAGGTCATCAGAAGCTCATGCCATCATTTCTCTGGCCCGTGGAAGACGGTTAAGCAGGTGGATACAGTGGCACTTTTGTGTTGGTTGGATTTCATCCCAAATCAGCAGGGATTCCACAACACTGAGGAGCAGGAACAAGATAGATGGCGTTTTCCCAGAAGCATGTCTTTAGAAAGATCACATATTAAGTGAAGTAAGTCAGATCCCAGACACAGAAAGACAAGTATTGTATGATTTCACTTACATATGGAATGTGAAAGAGTCAAACTCATAGGAGCAGAGAGTGGATGGTGGTTGCCTGGGACCTGGGCGGGACGAACTGAGACGTTGTTCAAAAAGTACAAAGTTTGAGGTATAAGATGAATATGTCCTGGGATGTAATGCACACTGTGGTGACTATCGCTCATAATTCTGTGTTGTAAACTTGAAATTTGCAAAGAGAGTAGATCTTCAGTGTTCTCACCACACACCGCACACTCTGCCCTGAAGGGTAAGTCCAAGGTGATGGATGTATTGATGAGCTTGGTTGTGAGACTCAATTCACAATGCATACGTGTATCCACATTGTAACCTCAAATCTATGCAATGTTTATGTGCCAATTACACCTCAATAAAGCTGCGAAATAAAAAAAAAAAGAACATTTCCAGGAATGCAATTCCAGCGTCAGAAACATATATTTTTTAGTGATTGTCAAAATCACTGTGGAATGTGCTATTTTCAAAAGTGCTAACTACTTTAATAGATTTTAACATTTTTTTGCATAATCTGTTTCTGCATTGGATGTTTGGAGGTATAATTTTTAAAAGGCACTTTATTGAGGTATGATTGACATACAAAAAGCGTATGTATTTAACGTTTACAATTTGATGAGTTTGCAATGTAAACTTGATGAGTCACTGTCCTGTGAAACTGTCACCATAATCTACGCTGTAAATATATCCATCACCTCCAAAAGTGTCCTCCCACCCTGTTCTTTCTTCTTATTATTAATGTTTTCTTTTTGTGATAAGCACACTTAACATAAGTGCAAATTTTTAGGCAAGGTCTTCCCAGACAGCTTTTCAAAATTCCAGAGATTAATAGAAAAAGTTTTAGGGCAAAACATGAAGTTTTCAATGAACATGATTTTGGTCACACAGACAAATTGGATTCTATCTAAAATAGCAACTGTACATTTCAGGTATTTAAGGACTCTGAAAATAAATAACTTCTGTAGCCTTCTTGAGTAAAATATACCAACGACATTTAAAGAAAGTACTAAGTACTATCTAACACAGTGTCGACAGCAATTAGGCACAAACATGATCCCTTCCAGCGCATTGCCAGCCCGGATGCAGCCGAATTGCTCACCTCCTGGAGCCTGCAATTGGCCACCAGTCCTGCGACACAGCTAGAAACCCCCAGCCTACCTCCTTTGGCTAAGAGCATACGCACCTCAGCTAAAACACCCCTCTTCTGGGAGAGAGAAGAGGGGCTGCCATCCACCCACGCCACCTGTCAGCTCCAGGAGCAGTAACTCAGGCATTGTCCCAGCCGGGGCCATGGGCTTCTGGATGTCAGAGCATCACACACGGGATGACAAGGATCAGTGACTCTGAGAAGTGTGTGGCCGGTCCATGCATCTTCTTCTGGCCCAATCCTCCGTATGCATGCCCGAGTCTACAGGGATAGTATACCTAAGGGTGGACGCTTAGATGATCCTGGGAACACATCTGCTCGAGGCCCCAGAACGGAACGCAAGGGCAGCCAGCGCACGAACACCTGTCCTCGGCTCTCCCTGACGGCACTGCCCGGACTTCTGTCACTGAGGGTTAGATGTGGGCGACCAGTGACCCCACAGCGAGGAGGGAGGAACCAGAGGACTGGCACAGGGAGGGCTCACTCAGCGCAGACAGAGGCCGAAGGCAAAGTGGGATGCCTGAGACCGTCTTTAGGAACAGCTCCAATGTGTTTGGAGTGTGGAGCTATAGACGGGAGGAGCCTATGAAGTGATCTTAAAGAGGCAGTAACATTTGGGTATTAATAGTACTCTGCCTACCTTTTCTCCACAGGCTAGCGGGGCACGGGGATCTTCTGTCTTCACCTAGCCAGGACCTGGGATAGATTCTGGTCTAGAAAACGCAGGACAATGAAGGGATCATGTTAATGGTCTTGAACAAAGGTGTGCAGAACAGAGCCTGTGAGCTAAGGAGAGGTTTTCCTGTGGGGAATCATATAGGGCCGCCCCAAACATGCACCTGGGCTGAGAGCCACTATTTTCTTGCATCTTACGGTGCCTTAGAACTCTCAAACTGGACTCTCCCACCAGGTATCTGGGGGCTGGTAGTCTTTCACCCATGGTCCAGTGTTGAACTGTGGTGTGTATTATATTTGCATTGAAGTAGGCGTGTTATCTCTCTAGTCCCCTCGGTCGACCAGTCGCATGTCCGGTGCGGCAGGTGAGGGAGGGACATGGCCCACAGGGTGCAGTTAGAAGCATTTCACTGTGCTTCCTAGAGTCGTAGGGAGCAGACTCGGTAGCCAGGAATGAAAGTAGTTTATTTTGAATAAAACATGTGGGAGCTGCGAAAGCACCCACCCTCTTTCCCTCTCCCTCTCTCTCTGCCCCATGAACTTTCTCTTCGAAAATACAGAGAATACGACATCGCAGAAAGTATGTGACCTTTGACATAGGGTTTGTAACCAGAGACCAAATTCTTTTTTTTTTTTAAGATTTTATTTATTTATTTGACAGAGAGAGACACAATGAGAGAGGGAACACAAGCAGGGGGAGTGGGAGAGGGAGAAGCAGGCTTCCCGCCGAGCAGGATGTGGGGCTCGATCCCAGGACCCTGGGATCATGACCTGAGCCGAAGGCAGATGCTTAACGACTGAGCCACCCAGGCGCCCCGAGACCAAATTCTATAGAGGTTTGAATAGTATGTTTGCAGGCAGAAGTCTGGGGGCACATTCACTTCTACGTACGATGCATTTTAAGTAATAAATAGACGTGTAAAGATCTGACAGTTTGCAAATCCAAGAAGATGTCTCACTTGTGAACTCTTGAGAAGTGATGTTTTTATGTACCCTTCTCTTTATTTTCGCATCGAGAGCCTCTACAGGAGGAAGGGGGATGGGCTGCCCGCCGACAGCGCTCCCAGAGAAGTCCTGGCCGGAGGCGGCACTCTGTGACCTTCAGCAGCAACCTTGTCCCACGTGCCTGCCCCTCCGGCAGGCAGACATCGCCTCCCTCTTTGTGGTCCTGGCCCCACGCAAGGGGTTATGACCATGCGGGCCATCAGGAAACATCTGTGAAAGGGTCCTAGGGATTTGTCTTGTAAGATAGTAGAATCATAGGATCCCCAGTGTGTGTTAGAGAACGGGATAATTGGTTGGTATGGGGGAAAACAAACCCACATCTGGTGTCATAGGTGCATAAAACCAGTCATAACCCTTATGTTTTCCCTCACTGGACAAGATTAGCTAAACTTAGGCCTTCAGTGTATTCGTTTTGGGCCTCAGGTTCTCCTTTGTCAGTGACAGAAGGGAAGGGAAGGTGTGTGGCCTAGAAACCGTCTTCCAGCACTTAGTACCAGGGCTTCTCAACTCTACAGAATCCTAACTATTGGTAGATGTATTTTCTAAAAATATTTTTTCCTTTTTGCACAGGGATATGTTGATGCAGGAGATTAATGAGCTACCATGTTTGTGTATTGAGCAACAGGACAGACTCGAACTACAGAATTTGTTCTGTGCTGGAAGTAAATACAAGGATGGGACAACTCTTCCTAACTTAAAAAAGAAAACAAACAAGAAAAAGAATAAAGTTTAAAAGTATAGCTCCAAAACCCTAAATAAAGAGTAATTTCCTCTCTGCTCATGATGAAGAACAAAAATTCAAATCCCATGTTATATTTCTTTGAGTTGTGTTTTTAAAAGATATTTAAATGTTAAAAGCTAAAATTCATAACCTGATAATGTAAATGAAAGTCTTAATTAAAATTAGATGAAGGGGCACCTGGGCGGCTCAGTCGGTTAAGCGTCCCACTCTTGATCTCAGCTCAGGTCATGATCTCAGGGTCGCGAGTCAAGCCCCATGTTGGGCTCCATGCTGGGCGTGGGGCCTACTTAAAAAAAAATAGGTAAAGGAAAAATAATGGCCAAGGTACCCAGACAGGCTGGGCCGATGACTGAACGCTGTCCTTGCGCCCACGCTGGGAGAGTGTGATAATGAACTCCTCTGGTATTACCCAAACCATGTTCAATGTGACCCAAGAGCAACCTTCGCCATGCCCAGAATTCCACGTGAGGCTGAAGTCAAGTTCCAAAGAGGTCGCCTGTATTCATTATCTGCTGATAATGCTGAGAATGAAGCTAGTTTCCTGAGTACTCACTAGTTCTGGCTTTAGAGTTGTTTCTCTAATATTTGTATATTTAATATTTATGTTCTGTATATTTCTAAATATTTTTTTGAGCATAGCAAGTTTACAGAAATCAAGTTTATTTATTTTTCTTTTTTAAATTATATTATGTTAGTCACCATAAAGTACATCATTAGTTTTTGATGGAGTGTTCCATGATTCATTGTTTGCATATAGCACCCATTTCTAATACTATTTCTATATTTTTATATACTTACTACTTAATATTTAATACTACTTAATATTCAATACTCAAATATGGACAGTATATTTATATACTTTACACTTATATTTTATTTGTTGCTAGGTTTTTAGTAAAAAACATAATATATGATACAGCGTATGGTCTACTTCTGTTTCTATGGGGGGGTGTCACTGATGGATACGGGTGCACGGGAAGATGCATGCAACAGCTAGACCTAATTTATTTTTCTAGATGTACGGGGCTTGTGCTCTGGAATAGCGGCAGGAAGCAGCACCGGAGAGCATAGTGAGGGTCTCCATTTTAAGTTGGAAACAGGTACTTGTGCGGCTCGAAATGGAAAGTTTCTGCGGCACACCCCGGCTTCCTGGCATCCCTGAGGGTCTCAAGCCCACGGAGCAGGTGTGGCTTCACGTCAGGGCTCTCGGACTGTGCCCCTTCTAGCTGACAGAGCGAGGGCTCTCGGATGCGGGGTTAGAACGAAGACCAGAGGGAAAGGAGCATCCTGGTAACCAGTGCTGTTTTGTGGATGCTTGACGAAGATAGTCCTCTTTTCCTGCATCGATTTGGGCTCACTGGGGTGCCTGTGGAGAGGGCTGGCCTTTCGTGGAGGGGCGCCCCATGTCCTCCCATGAGGAAGGAATTAGCAGACACAGTACTGTTGCCCAGAAGCTGTCAGCTGGTGTCTCTCCAGTTGTCTCCAGGGAGGGGGGAGCTGCTGTTTTCTGGGAAGAACCTGGAAACTACGTCTCATGTTTTCTAAAATTTCTGGGATCGAGGGAGGGAAAACACGGGGGTCTGTGGGTCTTTGGTCATGTGGAGAGCTGAGGAAAATGGCAGGCGATACAGTGACTCCTCGGATGCCTGACCTTATCTGGTGACCGCAAGGCGCATCCCCAGGAGCAGGGGCACCTCCGCACAGGAGTGGGGTCTCTGGGTGTAGAGCCACGGTGCAGGGACAGGGGGACGTGCTCGGCAGACTCATTTGTTCCTTCCCGCATTCATTCGTAGAACGACTACTTGTTGAGCGCCTGTTCCCAGCCAAGCCCCAGGGCCAGGAACACGGGAGCGGCACAGGAGTCCCTCTCCTCACAAAACTACACTCTGCTAGGGGAGACAAAATACACATAAATAACAAGTTCTATCTTAGTAGGAGTTGTAAACCTTTAGAGTGTTTTAGGTGGAGCAGGATGTAACAACCATTTAGACTTTCTAAAGATAACGTCTCTGCTTCATGTCAAAGGCACCGCAGGGGAGTGAGGAGGAGGGAAGGGAGGCCAGCTCAGTCCAGGTGCTGAGCCAAAGCCCAGGTGGATGTTTTGATGGGTTTGGGGGGGGTTCAGGAGCAGGGGGCAGCTGGATTTGGAGTGCGTTGTGCAGGTTGTACCTCCAAGGCTTATTTTGGTGGGGAGGACAGGAGTCAAGGTGGATTTCTTAGAGTTTTGGTCTGAACACAACAGTAGACCATGTGCCATTGACATAGATGAAGAAGAAAGAGGTAAGAATGGGATCCTCTCCCTACTCCTTTCTTACTCTCCTCCCTCCCTCTTTCTTTTCCTCCTTCATTCCATTCTTTCAAGTAGGGGCAGGGAATCCAGACATTAATTTCGAGGTATGTATCACACACACATACTGTGAGCAAAGCATACATCGGCCTTGCCTATGGGATTTTCCTTCTAGTAGAGAGGACAAAGAGGAGACGATTATATGCATGTGTAATATCCATTTCGAGAGTGATGTGAGATGAAGAAATGCATATGTGCAGTGGTAAATGGATTTATCCAAACCAGTTTTCTGAAAGAAACTCGTGATGAAAACACACTTTCCTGGTGTCCAGGAAAGAGGATAGCATGCATGACGGGTTCATCCCCACCTCCCATCATGGGCTAGAAGAAGGGGTGTCCACTGCCGATGCTTCCCCAACAGGTGTCTTCTCTTTTGAATTTTCAACTCACTTTTTAGCTTCATATATACTTCTGCACAGGGTTATAATTTTTTCTGAATGAAGGAGACCAAAAGATCTTTAGATTGGTCCACTCTGAGAGATAATATATAAAACCCACAAGGCATCGAATCTACTTGTATCTTGTAAGTACAAAAAAATCTATGGTGGAAAATATTTTTCATATCACTCCATGCACAGAGCAAGGAGGTGAGCTCAGGAGGCAAAGTTCACATTTAAAAAGAGAGATTTGAGTGGAGTGCTAGCTGCAGGTAATGAGGGAAAATCTCTGGCCAGCGCAGGACCTTGAAGGAGACGATGAGAAGGTGGGACTGTCAGGTGCAACTCTGCAGGGTACCAATAAAGGGATTAGAAGTCCAGAAGGGTAGCAAGAGAGGGGAATTTTGTAGCAGCAATTTGAGCAGGCTTAGGCTTAGGAGAAGGGAATATTGAAAAGAAGGCAACGGAGGGCACAGGGAAGAGTTACGTAGGGTACAATCCTAACACGGAAGGAGGGAAAACAGAGACTGGACCTGTAGGAATGGCAGTGAGCAGGGATGGCTAGGAAAACATGGTACGCAGCATTAAAAACACATGAAGGGATGGTACATAAATCGAGATTTTATAGATTTTACAGCCTTACCCGACAGAGCTGACATCCACCTCTGCATGATTTCAAATCTTGTATTCCCAGCAGTAAATGCCACGTCCAACACTATTATAAATATAACCACTTTCCAAAGCCAGGATGTAAAGAAACGTTAAAATTCAAAAAGAAGCATGTTCTTTGTGAATCTCAAGGGACTGGCCAAATGTAAGATCAATTTAGGAAATTAAGGTAATGGCTATCAACTCAATGATAATAGTAGGAGCTTGGCTAGGTTGAGGCCTTTTGCATCCTCAGAGTGGACTTCGATTACTCTAATAAAGAAGACTAAAGAAAGGCCTGGTAAATAAGGCTTTTAGGCAGGAAAAAAAAAAAAAAAGACTTTCTTGTACTTATATCCTAACTTGATAATTTGGCCTACTTTTATAGCATTTTGTTTTTACATGAATTGACTTGAACTCAATCTATTTTTCAGTTATGCCAAAGAAGTATGTTTGTTCCTCTGAGGACACATGTTGCCTTGTTATCAAGATTAATTGCCCTTGCAAATTGTCCATTATCGGCAGTTCCAGGGACATCATTGTCTTGTCCAAAGCAGGACTGTGGTTAGTTTGCTGTCTGTCCCAAGTCTGTGGGGACATGACTGTCCTTGCCCCGGAGCTTGATGCCTTTCATTTTTCTGGATGCAAAACATGGTAATCTTTGGAAATTTCTCACTGAGAAGAGACCCAGCTCTCTATTCAGTGACCAGGAATTTTTAAGCAGTTTTGTGTTTCTTTTATAAAAGGAAATGCATTAGTAACAATGATTTTTTTTTTCTTTGGTCTTTTCTGAATTCTTACTTTATCTGACAAGTGTTTTTCTCATATTTAGTTTCAATTATTTGTCGTACACGGGACTCTTCATATTTGAGAAGCTCTGTCTCAAGACCTTAGGGAAGAAGTCTGCGGCTGCCCCCCTGTAGCGTGGACTTGGACAGGCTGTAGAGGACAGGAAAGCCACCTTGAAGGTGAAAATCCCCAAGACTCACTCCATTGATAACTGGAGTGCCTCGTCTGTCGGCCACAGCATGGGCCACTCGCATCCTTGTCCCGTTCGACATGACACCCTGATTCCCCATATCATGGGGAATACGGGGAATCGGGGTGTTAGAAATTATGGAAGCATAGGTAGATGGCATGAATTTGACCCCAGAGGTTCAGGAATGCAAAACACATTACTCTGTGCTTCATGAATTTTGGTTCTTCTATGGCTCTGGCCCCAGGTGGGCAGACTGGTCAGTCTGGAAGTTCAGCCCCTACAAGGGTGCCTTTCTCATGGAGGGTCTCAGGGGTCTATCGGAAAAGGGGTTTCATTGGGTGAACACTCTCTGGCTGGGGTCCTTCAGTCCCGGGACCCAGAGGGCTGCTTGCACACGGGGGTCTGTGTTTGGGGAACTGCCTGGGCTGGGGCTGCAAGCGTCGCCCATCCTGCCCCTGCCACCCATTCTCTCTCTCCTCTCTCTTCTCTCAACTTCTGCCTTTTCCCTTGCTACTCTAAGTGTATTGAAATACACAGAATTCTTTATCCCTTGTGCCTCTATTTATTTATTTTTTAACCTGAATATTGTTCCGGGACATGTCTTTATCTTCGAAGAGAAAAAGGAAGCATTAGTGCAGCTGGGAGGTTTTTATGGAGGAATCAAACCTCAGCAAAGGGAACTGACAAGGTGCCAAGGATTGGCCAAACAAGAATGCCATTTTCTTATAGTTATTCACTATGGCACAATGCCTTTGCATCGCTCCTATTAAAATGTATGATTCCTAATCCTGATTGCTAATTCATCTCTTTCAGATTGTATTATAATGGAAATAAATTGTTTGCTTTGGAACCACAAAGTAGAAAGAAGAGATACTGGAGACAAGCCAAGAATGAGCGGATTATCCTAATTAGTTGTTTCTGGATACTTCATTTGAACAGATAGAATGTAGATTCACGGTACTCTTTCCTGCAAAGAAAGCACTATTTAATCTTGTGCCTTGTGCTGTCAAGTTACCTTTTAAAGTTACCTTTTAAAATTTCTATTAAGATTCTGAATTTCAGTACACCTCAACTATTTTACTCTTCTTTCATTAAAATGAAACTTCGTGTTTTAGATATGCATCCGTCTGATACTTAGGTAAAATTTATTTTCCAACATCTATCAAAAAGAGAACAAAATAGGCATTGGATAAACTATGGCTCTGTTCTACCATGCGTCGGGAAGGACAGTACACTAATTTGGGAATAATACGGGCTTGCATTGTGTTAGGTTGAGAGAAAATCTATCCCACTGGAGTTTACGTTTTTCCCTACAACAATCCTGAGAAGGACGAGCATTCATAGATTTCTACTCATCATTAAATGACCTGGGTACAAAATCAGCCTCATGATGTTTGTGTGTTTCAAGCAGGGTCTTACCCTTTTATATTAGGATTCAGCATAACAAGGGGTTTACTCAGAAAAAGCAGGTTCTTCTGCGTCAGCTTTTACCCTCTCCGAGAGGAGTGTGATGTAGGCTGCATTCCCATGCTGTTTTGGGGGTACGTACCCTGGAATTTGCTTCTCCCTCCTGCCTGGGCATGGCCTGCCTAGTGGTTCCGTTTGCTGCCGCCAGCACCAAGATTATCGCTGGTGCCATGATAGACTCGAGGGGGACGCCAGAGCCTGGAGTCCGGAGTGCACTGGGCTGTCTGTATGTCTTCACCACCCACAGGGACCATGGCGGCCTCCTGCCGGCCCCTTCAATGCTCCCAGTGTCTCGTGTCTCAAAGCCGGAGCTTTTTCATTTACTCCGGGCTTCCTAAAAGTGAGAGCCCGCAGGTCATGGGAGATGTTGTCAGGCTCAGAACCGGTCTGTTCTCCAGCACTGATCCAGGGACCTTGAACCATGGGTGGGCTGGGCTCTTTGCTGACCAGCACTTTCTTCCCAGGAGCTGTAGCAGGTGACTGGGCTCGGGGCTGCAATCCTGATCATTACTACACAGCTGCATGGTCAGAAAGCCCTGGCCCCCACAGGGATCCCAGCCGTACTAACAAGGAGTGTGAAACACTAGCGAGCTTAACGGAATTATTTTATTTTACTCTTTTTTAAAATTTTTTTTTAATTTTTAATTTTTTTTATTCTTATGTTAATCCCCATACATTACATCATTAGTTTTAGATG
>NC_138370.1:1268392-1290315 GCF_054177405.1 Leptonychotes weddellii
TGGGACTGTGACTCGGATTCCAGCGGGCTGGAAAAAAAGATTCGGACTGTAATGATGTTATTACACACGGACACATGGGACCTCTTTACTTGTGTGACACCCAGTACAGAAGCATGGCAAAGTGAACAATCACGTAGGGGTTTTGTGCGACCCCAAGATCAAAAGGAGCCGAATTTGCGAAAAGAACCCAGACTCATGATCAGAGATGCCCTCCATTCACAAGATGCCCCGGCACCAGATGGGTGTACTCGAGCACAGTTTTCACATGTGATGTGGAGAAATGCATTCTTACTGGTCAGCACGTGTTCAACACTGCCAGCCATTCAATCCTACAACACGGCCTTAAGGGATTGCTCACGTCCCCGTGGCCCGACACCTGGCCCAGCTACACCCTCGGCAAAGTCCTGGTTGGCTTTAGGAGACAAATCTTTGAACAGTGACCAATGGTCCTATGAAAGTGGCTCCCTTGGAAATTGCACAAGATCATTTTGGGTTTGGATTAAAAGAGTCACCATGTTGCAGGGAAAAAAAAATTACCTACTAAATTTATGGAGAATTGTGGTAGCAGCGGATCAGGGGTGAGATCAGAACACTTGCTCCTGGGCTCGTGAG
The DNA here is from genome assembly GCF_054177405.1 of Leptonychotes weddellii. Classification (NCBI taxonomy): domain Eukaryota; kingdom Metazoa; phylum Chordata; class Mammalia; order Carnivora; family Phocidae; genus Leptonychotes; species Leptonychotes weddellii. Next base: position 1,269,005 of record NC_138370.1, read on the forward strand.
GCACAAGGAGCCCAGGCTGGACAGGGCAGTGTAGAAATCTTGAGGGAAAAAGGCAAAGTGAACACGACTGCCAACCGGTGGAGAAATCTGAGTAACGGAAGGAAGGGGTTGATTTGATCTGTTCAGGCAGGGATGGACACGAAGCACATTTTCTACACTGCTCTGTTTTGTTTTCTTTAAGGGAGAGCTGAAATAGTTTGAAATATGAATCCTAAGATCCAGGGACACTAACATAAACCTTTAAATACATGAATTATTCAGATCAGGAGGTAAAGAGCATATTTAAAATCATCTGTTGATTTTATACATTGTCATAAATATGATGTATACATGGAATATATTGCGTCTCACCCCTCCAGATTTATCTCACTTTTTTTTAATTTATTTCCAGGAAAGTTAATGGATAATGTGTACATTATCTTTCACCCTGTGGCATATTTTATTATTATTGAAAGTCTGCCTGTGGATTATTGTAATTCTGCCTAACTCGTTTTCTGTGCTGTTGTGTAATAACTTTTTAAACTGATTCAGGAATGGAAAAGGCACAACCACTGTGGAATTTAAAAAGTAAAGATACAGCATTTCATATTTACCTTACAGCTCATATTCAGCAAAATCATGGTCTACACTATCTTAGGGATCTGTCTGGTAACTATTCCAACAGAGATCTCTTCTCCGACCCTATCATTCCACAAGGGATGAAACCAACAACATCTGCAACAAACAATTACACACATACCTCAAATGAAAGTAAGTTTTCCTTCCTGTTGGACTCATGCACGCGACATTGATAATACACCAGACCTGAAGGTTACTTTCAGCCATGAACACATAGCTGGTTATTACTGGAACGCAGTCACAGACCAACAAGAAAATGAAATGTATTATCAAAATACTAAGCTTTCATTATAAAATTCAAAATCAATAGTAGCATTTTATGATAGTCTAATTTTGATCTAAGAATTAAAAAGGATAAGTTTACTGAATACGGATGTACACTGAGTTTTTATTTAATACATACCACCTCTCTTAATGAGAATATAAAAGAATGTAGGACACTAGGTGAATCAGATTGCAAAGATTTTTTTCAAAAGATTTGAGTACTTTCCAGCAGATTACAGTAATGATTGAAGAGATGTGTTTGGTCCTTTAAGGGAGCATTCTTATAAACCCATATTCTTTATAATACAGTTTGGTTGTATTAGTTAGATAACAGCATATTTTAGAGGTGCTAAAGTATGGTACACAGACCCATTTGCATCCAAGATCCTTACATAATGGAACTGTTTTTGTGACGGTCCCATCAAGTAGGATGTCACCTGTCCTCCCTGTGTTGGTGGTGTTTGCAATGATGCAGGTAGGAGTGCAGGACCCATCTGCAGTAGGGGTCAGCCTTCTTCACCCGCACACATTTGCATAAACATTTAAATATGATAAATGATCAGTTTCACTTCAAAATATCCTTGCCAAATACATGCCTTTTATTTTATTTTTTTTATTTTTTTTTTTAAAGATTTTATTTATTTTTTTGACAGAGAGAGACACAGTCAGAGAGGGAACACAAGCAGGGGGAGTGGGAGAGGGAGAAGCAGGCTTCCCGCTGAGCAAGGAGCCCGATGTGGGACTCGATCCCGGGATCCCGGGATCATGACCCGAGCCGAAGGCAGACGCTTAACCGACTGAGCCACTCAGGCGCCCCCAAATACATGCCTTTTAAATGCTCTGCATAACTAATGTGAAGTCCTTCCAACGCATAACAAAATACCATGCTTGTCTTACAGAAAAGCACGGTGTGATTGTAGGGTTGGCAAGCAGGACTGACCACTTTTTCATAGAAAATGATTTTTTACTTAAAGGAATGACTGACGGGCACGTGGGTGGCTCAGTCGGTTGAGTGTCTGACCCTTGGTCTTGGGTCATGTCGTGATCTCGAGGTCGTGGGATCGAGTCCCACACCGGGCTCTGTGCTCAGTGGGGAGTCTGGGATTTTCTCTCCTCCCTCTGCTCCTCCCGTTTGTGCTGTCTCTCTCTCTCTCTCTCTCTCTCTCTAAAATAAGTAAATATTAAAAAAAAAGAATGAGCGACAACTTCCATGTATGTCATGACAGACCATTTAAAGTTTTTTGTTGGTATTTAGATATGCTCAAGCTTTAACAGTATTTATCTAACAGACACACATATTAGCATGACTACTGACATTGTTTGATACTTTCAAGCAACAAAGCATACTTTTAATAAATGTACAGTTTGGTATCTACTTGACATAGCTTTTTAACTTTTGAAATATTTTCAAGAAATAAATCTGTATAAGATCATTGAAACAATTACAATAAGTCCATGTCAAGTAACAGAAAATTTATTTCATAAAATTCTTTAAGGACAAAAGCAGAAGTTTTATATAGGTATAAAAAAAGTCCAGATGAAATTCAGGTAAGTAGTATTTTACTGTGAAAACCTCTAAGGCTTAAGGTCAATGTATGCAATTTATAACAGAAGTGAACGTAGTAAAATGATGCCTGTGAGTAAGATCATGGTTAAGTCCTGTTAAAATTAAATGTCATTAATTTTTAGGAAATGATACATTATTAGAAGAGCAAAAAAAAAAAATCTTTCCAGAGACATCCATGGAAGAGAATAATTGTATTTCTCATTATTTTGTCATTCATTTTTTGCCTAGTAATTGAACAGTGAGAAGTGATCTTTTTTTTTTTTTTTACCTTTCAGCATTTTTTAGATTGAGTTTCTTGAGGACTTTTGGTAATTTTGAATCTAAATGAAATTTAGTTCCTACATAAGTGGTCATCTTTGACAAGTTTTAACTCATAGGTGATTATTAGTGCCTTTCCAACACATCACCACCTCTGCCCTTTCTGCTTCGTGGAACATCAGTATATGAATCCTGGGGTTTTCGGGTCGAGCCTCGGCCGCACTGCAGCTGACTGATGTTCTCCTGGGCTGTGTCCCATCTGTGGCTTTTCCTGTTCCTTGAGCTTCTTTCCATTGGACTAGTTTTTGTCCCTGGAAGTTCTATTTGATTTCCTCTCAAAACTGCTTCGTCCATTTTGATAATTTCTCCATCACCCGTAAGCTCCTCCTTTTATTTATTTAACTAACTGAAACACAGTCTTTTTATATTCTGTAGTTGATAACTCAAGAATCTTGACCATTTCACTGGCTGGATGTTCCCATTTATTGCTGTGTTGACTATGAGACATGATGGCTTGTTTCTTCATTGTGGCAATTTTGGTTTGTGTATTAGCGGCTGTCTGTGGGAACTTGTGCATACACGGACATAGGCACGCCTGGATTCCTCGGGAATTCTATATGGGAATTCTTCTAGAGAGAGTTCACGTTTAATTCTGTTGGGTGTCAATGGCCATCACCAGCCAGAGATCATTTAAGTTTAAAATTTTAGTGGGCATAGTATTGAAGGAGAACAAAGTTGGAGAACTCACATTACCCAACTTTAAGATTTGACTGTAAAGGGAGGCCTGGGTGGCTCAGTCGGTTAAGTGTCTGCCTTCAGCTCAGGTCGTGATCCCGGGGTCCTGGGTTCTAGTCCCACATTAGTCTCCTTGCTTAGCGGGGAGCCTGCTTCTCCATCCGCCAGCCGCTGACCTTGCCTTTGCTCTCTCTCTCTCTCTGACAAATAAATAAAATCTTAAAAAAAAAAAAAAAAGATTTGACCGTAAAGCTACACTAATCAGGACAATATGGCGTCCATGAAAGAGACAAATAGATCAATGGAACGAGGTAGAGAGCACAGAAATAGACCTGCATAAATATGACCAAATTTTCTTTGACAAAGGAACAAAAGCAACACAAGAGACATGGAGGACTCTTAAATGCATATCAATAAGTGAAAGAAGCCAATCTGAAGATCTACGTACTGTACGATTTCAATTCTATGGCATTCTAGAAAAGATAAAACTACAGAGACAGTAAAAAGATGAGTACTTGCCAGGGCTGTGGGAGGATGGAGGGTGAGCAGGCGGAGCACAGAGGGTTTGGGCAGTGAGACCACTCCGTGTGACCCTGTCACGGTGGGTACGTGTCCTCACACATTCGTGCAAACCCACGGAGCATGCACCACCAGCAGCGACCCTGATGTAGACTGTGGACTCTGGGGGATGACAGTTGTCCATGCGGGCTCAGCAGTGGTGACAAATGCACCGTCCAGAGGGGATGCTGCTGGAGGGGGAGGCTGTGTGTGTGTGGCGGGGGCAGGACGTACATGGGAACTCTCGGTGCCTTCTATTCAAAGTTGCTTTGAACTTAAAACTGTTCTAAAAAAGTCTAAAATTTAAAACAAAATAGTGGGAAGATGATTGCAACTTTGGGACAATTTTGGCGCTGTAAATTTGTAGCTAAGCTTTGTAGTATGCAGGGTAATGATCAGGATAGCACAGAGTCCAGTCCTTGCTTTCCCTCTGCTGCTCAGACAGGAGGCACACAGGAGTGGACATCCTTTGTTCTCCCTGTGACGGATTTTATTTAACTTCCTCAGTTTATCCACCAGCACTGCCGACCTACTGGACCACTGGCTTTCTGCGCGAGTCTCTAACCAACCCGTCTACTTTCCACTGGAGTTGGAAGCTTCGCCTCCTGTCTCCAGTTCAGGGTAAGTCCCTTAAAACACATGTCCTCACACAGTGTCTCCAGGGAAACATCTCCTCAGACCCCGAGTTCAAGTTTTCTCTTCCTTCTTGGTCTCCAGTTGTTTCTGCAGCTCTGACATGTTCTTAAAGATTGGATTTTTTTTTTTGGTTTTCTTTTTTTTTTTTTTACTTTTTATTTTTAAATCTAGTCTTTTCAGGTTTGTACCAAAAGCAGTTCCTTAGATCACCCCTCCTAACATGTTTGTAGGAACACATTAAATTGTGTATTAGCTCAGCATGGAGCCCTTATGTAATTTCAAGCAGAACAAATGACCAACTTGTTGCAAACACCTGACCTGATCTTTATCGTATTTTGACTAATTTCATAGCTGTTTGTGCACAGTCTGTTATTTGTTTTTTGTGTCATAAAAACCTTGATTTTTGAGTATAGTTGGCACACAATGTTACATTAGTTTCAGGTGTACAATGCAGTGATTTGAAACTGTCCACATTGTGTGGTGCTCAGCATGGGAGTAACCACCGTCTGTCACCCCGTCGCACTCTTCCGGCACCATTCACTCTATTCCCTGTGCTGGGCCTTTCATCCCCGTGACTTATTCACCCCATAACTAGAAGTCGGTATCTGTGGACAAAGTCTTCCAAGAAGCTATTACTAGCGTGTTTTAATGTAAGTATCCTATGATTAAAATAGTAATTTAATTAATCTGGTATTACCATAATTAAAAAAAATCTTATAGTAGTTTTATCTTAGATTTCATTTAAAATTGAATGTAAAAAAAAGAGAAATTAAAAGAAACTTTTGACAGTGAAAGATCCTTGTCATATATCCATCAAGGTATCTAACACTTTAAAAGCCCATTAGGTTTATCAAACAAAAGGGTTATTATTTCCTGATTGCTCTCTTTATTCTCTTTTTTTGAGCTTATCTTTCCAACCTAATTGTTGACTTCAGGAAGGTGTTTTTCAGTGTTTTAGCAGGTTATGTCCAAATGTTTACACCATGTCTCTCAAGGGAGGGGATGGCTCAGCACTCAGTGCTCAGGTGCTCCGTCTAAGAGCGCCTGGGGTGATTTCTGAAGGGCAGAGAGGAGGAGGATTTCCTACCCCTGGCAGCAGATGGGCAGTCTGAAGGCAGAGCAGAGAGGAAAGCTGTTCCTTATAGAATTAAGTTTGAACATAATTTGCATTCCGAGCCTTAATCGATTCATTCCTTTGTTTATTTAACTAGTTTTGATGAATGGCTTAAAGAAGAGATCCATGGCTTATGAAAAAATCATTGAACTGGAAATCTCAGCACTTGAGTTCTAGCTTCCACACGGCATTTAATAAGCTGGGTGATTTAGGCAAATTAGTTCACATATGTGGCTTCAATATCCCAATTTGTCAGGTCAGAGGCATGAATATATTATCCTTAAATCTCTTACAGATATGACCCTGGACACGAGCCGTCCACAGCTCCTTTCTCTCCCATTTCCCAGTGTGCTCACCGACCAGCTACATTACCACCATAATTAAATTTTCAAATTATCTAGTGAAAGCAATTAGCCAAATAAAAAATGTACATTCCTAGATAGGAAAGCACTTTTTGTTATGGAGCTAGACAATTTTAATTCAATGCCACATACCAAATATTCCTTTTGGGATTCCACTGCAAATTTCCTTCAGAAGAGTGACATTCTGAAGACTCTGCTCTAAGAAGTCCAATTTCCCTTCCCATTTGAATGATCCCTGCTGCGAGGTAAATGAACTTGATGGGCAGATGCTCCTTTTCTGACAAAGCTTCTGAATGGCCTTGGGTCTAAGACCCAGAGCCGCAGGGTAAGTGTGGATGGGGCAGATGTCCTCCTCCGGATTCGGTTGCAGCAGGAGCTTCGGGCACTTGATGGAATCTTTCAGTCATACATTTTCTTGTTAACTTGTGAAATGATATTAACCTTACAGAAATTTTGTAACTATAGGAAACGTATGGTACCATTATCTTAAGTCAATAATGGATGCTTCTTTTTGCTCATTTCTCTTCAGCCTGCTTTCCACAGCTTCAGACAATTCACGATACTCAACAATTGTCCTTCATACGCCACTTTGCCTTCTGCTGTTTTTGTAGATCATGTTCTGTTGGAAGCATTGAGTGCTGTTGCCTAGTCTCCTAAGGGAGTTAGCGGATGTGTTTCAAGTCAGCAATCTTAATGAACAGGTGCAATAAGAATATCAGTGATTGGGAAGGGGAGCTGATGAAATGTGAGGGATTTTGAAGGCTCCCTGTAACCATGTGTCTCCCACTCTACCCCAACATAAAGATTTGAAATGTATACACTCAGTTGCGTTGCGTTACCTAGGTGTTCTTGTAAAACCAATCAGAAGGAAACTAATCAAGCTGCACATGATGTTCAGTATGGAGTTTTATCACTGCATTACTGTAACCAAGGAAAACACTTTTAGTACAGAAATCATAATATTGAAGACTCTAAATGTATCAATTTTACTTAAAAGAGTACTATTGCTTTATATTTCAGAAGTAAATTTATTTTTATGCTGCACAAAAGGGCTCAGTGTTTCCCATAAAATGCAGGTAGATGTGAAATGGGACATAAGAAAACATTGACAGGGGCGCCCGGGTGGCTCAGTCGGTTAAGCATCTGCCTTCGACTCAGGTCATGATCCCGGGGTCCTGGGATCGAGCCCCGCATCAGGCTCCCTGCTCCGTGGGAAGCCTGCTTCTCCCTCTGCCTCTGCCGCTCCCCTTGCTTGTGCTCTCTCTCTCTCTGTCAAATAAAATAAATAAAATATTTAAAAAAAGAATACATTGACAAAAATGTGTGCAAATGCAAAATATACAATCTTTTGAGCTCCTGCTGTGTGCCAGAGGCTGTTCTAAATGTTTCATTTCTAGTATCTTATTTAACTAAGTAAATTTGAAACCCACCCTAAAATCAGTATTTAAAGTATGATGATAAAAAGCACAGGTCTGCTAATTTTCCATTATTCATTTTTGCCAAATGATAAACAACCACTGTAGTCATCATTTTTATATCTTCATTATTTCAAAATGGGTCTTGATTTTCTCACTCAGGATCAAGCTATCAGAGTTAATTTTAAAAGAAAAAAAGCAATCCAGCTACAACAGAATTTCTGTTTTGTACATATCCATCTGATAATTGCATCCACCCCAGGAATAGCTCTGCACTATGAGTCGAGAGACAAATCCATTCTAGTTCTCAGGTAATAAACAGCAAAGGGGTTTCATGGTGCTATCTGAAGTAATTTTTAAAAATGTCACTTGGTGAAAGTTTGAAAATAAATCTATAATTACTGTAACAATGTCAAGAAAAGGAGCCTTAGGGGCGCCTGGGTGGCTCAGTCGTTAAGCGTCTGCCTTCGGCTCAGGTCATGATCCCAGGGTCCTGGGATCGAGCCCCGTGTCGGGCTCCCTGCTTGGCGGGAGGCCTGCTTCTCCCTCTCCCACTCCCCCTGCTTGTGTTCCCTCTCTCGCTGTGTCTCTCTCTTCAAATAAATAAATAAAATCTTTAAAAAAAAATAAGAAAAGGAGCCTTAAACTGTCAAAATATTGCAGCTCTCTGTGTCTTGTAAGGGATACGACCCCAGTCCCAGTGACTGACACCTGCCCTGGCTGGAGGACTCATGTTGGGGTGGGGGGGCGGAGCCAGAGATGGGGATGATGGAGATGATGGAGATGTGGCCTTGGGCTAAAACGGGCATGTGAGTCCTTGTCCATAGGATCCCACTGACTTCAGGACTTCTAAAAATGTATTTGTATTCATTTTGGATGACATTTTCTATCTACTATATTCGGCATCATGAGGAGGTAATTTCCATACCAAGACACCCCTAAATCAGGAGCAAAACCATCGGTGGGTTCCTGGGAGTGCTAAAATGAACTCAGTTAAGGTAAAATGAAACTAGTATTATTCTTAATACATAACTATTTTAGGGCAGGCTTTCATCCCCAAAACACAATGAGGAATTGTATTTTATGATTTCCTACTTGAAACTGTTACCTTATACTGGCTCTGTTATTAAATATATTTACATGAATAGTAGCATCTGCAGGGAAATGGCAAGATCCTAAAAATGCAAAATTTACGACCAGTGTCATTGCTAATAAAGAAAAGCCTTCCAACCACAATGTTAAAAATATTCACAATAGAGAAAATAGATTAATATTTTAATGAAACTAGAGACTGATGATACACTTGAAAACAGGCTATAATCTATACCCATGTTTTATGATTAGGTTGGGAGATTTGTCATAGTCAAAACTTGGCCAAATATTAAAGAACTGTCTCTTAATAATTGAACTTGACAATTGAGACTCAACTTTAATGTATTAAGAACTTATTAAATTTTTCATGAAACAAGTTTTAAAATATAGTGTGTGCCTAACAGGAAGGGGTAAGATAATTTTAATTTATTATGGGCAGGACAATATTTAAACTATTATGGTTAAAAAATAGGCATTGAAAATAGAATTTGGTTTGTTTTTTTTTTTTTAAAGATTTTATTTATTTATTTGAGACAGAGAGAATGAGAGACAGAGAGCATGAGAGGGAGGAGGGTCAGAGGGAGAAGCAGACTCCCTGCCGAGCAGGGAGCCCGATGCGGGACTCGATCCAGGGACTCCAGGATCATGACCCGAGCCGAAGGCAGTCGCTCAACCAACTGAGCCACCCAGGTGCCCAGAATTTGGTTTGTTTTATGGGCACATACAATTTGGAAAACAAGGGGGAGGAAGCTCATTTTTTATAGCCTGGTTTCTTAGGAATGGTTTAATTAGATTTATAGTCAATGTTTTCATTGAAAACTGTTAAGAGGGCATCAAATATCTCAAAGATTTAACATGACACATCAAATAGTTTGATTTTTTTGAGCCCCTGACCCCAAAATTTTAGTTTCTGTTCAATAAACATCTACGAAGTTTCTCCTCTGTTTTCAATGTGTGTTGGTGTGAGGGTTCAACGATGAGTATTCAATTGCTCTTGACCTCACATACCTAGTCATCTAGTGTGGGGGCTGCACAGGAACTGTGGGGCTGAGGGTGGGGGTGTGGGTGCAAGGGGAGGGCATCTGGGGCAGACCCACCAGAACTTACCAAATGGAAGTAACAGGTGCACAGATGGACATAGTGACAGCATCATGGAAACCCAAGCAGTCGTCTTGATGGCTTATTCACTCACTGACACTTAATGACATTTATACAAACACTTGAAAATGTCTACTTTATATGCCGGCTGCCGAATAAGATAATTCTGTGAATAGCTTGCTGAGGACCACTTTGTTCTGGCATGGAGAGAAGCTATCATGTCCTTGTGCACCAGGACACACGTGACTCTGGTAAGCACATCAGCCTTTTGGGATATTTAAGACAACAGTTATTACCTGTTTCATAGATGGGAAACCAGGATTTAAGGAGATTTCATTATTGGCTAGAAAAAAATCGTCATTTCAATAAGTGTCTCTGACCCCCATCACTGATTTTTTAAAATTTTAGTTGTGTTGTCTATTAAGGAAAGCATAATTAAGGAATCAGAGTAAAGTTCTCGATGTGAGCTCTGTCTCTCTGGGGGCGGTGAAGAAGATGCGTATTTACAGGTGACTATAATGATGAAATCTCACATTAACATTGAATATGTTTTTCCCTCCTGTTGACTATGATTTTAATCATTAGTGCTGTCTAGCTGTTGCTCATGTTCATTTTCTATCAGGAAAGTTATGTCTGAACCTGGAGAAGTCATTTGAAAGTAAATCTCAAATAGCAAGATGTTGTCTGAGAAAAGGCTCCCCTCCAGAGGTTGGGGAAGAATCCCTGATTTCCATGGATCCTGATGTCCATGGATCCGTGCACCTGTCCACTAGAGACTCCTGTGATAATTCAGAGTCAGAATCTGTAATGCCTGGAGGCAGCTCTGCTCCACTGGCCCCACGCTCATTCCTGCTGCTCTCTGGTGGAAGGTTCTGGAACATGCAGCCCCTCCAACAGATCCCTCACAGGTGTACATCAGGCTTCTTTACCTTTGCTCCCCAAGGCCTCCTCCATACCCAGCAAGCCTGCTTTGTGGTGCACAGACTCAGCTGATGCTCAGAGTAATTGTGGCAGGGAGTCTGGAATAGGTGGGCCAGCCCCCCATCCTGCAGGGGAAATTCTAGGGGCTCTCTGTGCACCCCTCAGAGGCTGGGGAGAGGTTTGTCCCTCCCTGCTTACCCTGCTGCACTGTCATCTCATTTCCCCTTCCCTTGCTCTGCTTCTTAGAATCACATCCCAAGTAGATCACCTGCTGCATACATCTCGCCTCAGACTCTGCCTTCAGGGAAGTTAAGCAAGATGCTTGATCAATGCTGAGCAGTCTTCCTGAGACCCAGGGGATGGTGTGGTGTGCGCAGAGCACAGTAAGGTCTCTTCAGGAACTCGGTGACCACAGGACCTTCACTGTTGAAGAATCATGGATCGATGATGAGGAACTGATTCTTTCCCTCAGTCTCCCCTGCCTTTGCCCCTGGGGGTCTTAATAGTTCTCTTATCAGAAAGGCAGAGACACAGGAATGCAGAGAGAGACGGACAGAGAGGAGAACCCTGTAACTGGTGTGTCCATGCCCCCCGCGCAGACCTCTGACCTGAACGACAGCTAGCTGACAGCAAGACTGTCTCGTCCGTGGGTGCGTCCCAGGGCCCGCAACTGTCCCAGCGCACAGACCTCGCCATAATCGTTGCCAAACAGACGGATTCTTCATTCACACGCTGTTTTTAGTAAGAAGTGATGGAATATCCCGGAGTGTTTTAGTCCATCGTCTATGTCACCGGGGTGTAAAGCCAGGAGAGCCCACGTTGCTGCCCGCCGGGGGGAAATGTCACAATGTAGAAGGACCCGCCTCTGTCCCCCTCCCTGTCCCACTGCTGGCCCTTCGCAGCCTGGGAAGAAAACACTGCTCTCCTATCTTTTTCTTTGATCATGGTTTTTCTCCTGCATGGAGCCTCCGACTGCCCTTTCTTCCAACAGACTCCTACTTGATTGACTCCCAGTGCAAACTCACCCTGTCTCTGACACTTTCCTGACTCCCCGTCCCTCTGGCAGAATTCACTGTCTTCTCCGCTCTTTGCTCTGTTCATTCTCGGAGGGGTAGTTTAGAAGTTACCCTTCCAGCGGCACCGGACTTTCCTCCAGGGCAGGCCATGTGTTTTCTGTCTCGGACCCCACAGCGGTGGCCAGGCCCGGGCCCCTTGGTGTGTGTGAGTGTGTGACCACGGGGGGGACGGTGAAGGCAGGCAGTGGTGTCTGGTGCCTCTCCTCCGTGATGGTGGATTCCGGTGGTGGTGAAGAGCTCGCATGTGTATCATATTAATGTGATGTTGTGCACGATGCACCAGCTGGCTCGATGAATCTGGTCCATGCCTAACTTCTAGTGCTGACACATTTCTCTCATAGTCAGGAAAAAAAGTTATTGGTCTTAGGTTCCTTATAAGAAAGTATTAAGCATCTAATATAAATATACCAGGTTCATTGTAACAGGTGTTCTGATATTATTTCCTCTCCTAATATTAGCTGAGTGTACACTCTGCTAAAACAAAGCCAAAAACAATAGCAACTCTAATAAAATGCAGGAAAGAATAAAAACAAACAAACAAACAAAAGAACAGTAGTACGAAGATGGGAGGAAGGAGAGGAGGCAGGCAATTGAACATTTGGATCTATGCCAGATCCAAAGTTTTATATATTATTTTGGTTAAAAATCAGGTTACTTAGAGGCAAATTTAACAACCTCTAGAAAATAGTGTGAAATTTATTTACATTAACATTCTACAGAAGAACAGTCATTATTGGTATATCAGAATTGTGTGCCATGATGATGAAAAAAATAAAAAGTAAAATTAAATGATAAACTTCAATGCATGTGCTTGTGTGCGTGTGTGTGTAACTGAGGCATGCATGCTCCAATTTAGAAACCTAAAATATAAGCAAACATGCCGTGTTCTATAACAGCCAGTAAATCTAGCGTAATGATGATTATGATACGATTTGGTATCATAAGAACTCTGAAAATTATTTTAAATGCAGAAACTGATTTGTTAATTCTTCCTTCCTTCTAGTTTTGTAGGTGATTAAAGCTTAAGTGACTTGGTTTGTGTTGAGATGCATGCTGAAGGTTTCCTTCCGGTGGTACAGAGCTCGTCTTGTTTTACTCCTTTGTCCTTGACTCTGCTTGTTGGTGAAGGGACAAGGCTCTTCTCTATCAGAGGTAGTCAGCCCAGACTCTTACACAGCACGAACAAGTTATGTATTCAAACGTCCCTAATGTTTTGCATTCCTATAGCTTGGAAGTGACTACAAGTAAAAAGTTAAATTTAGAAAATTATTAATAAACTCTTCTTACGCTTCATATAAGATAGCAAGGGGAGCCTGGGTGGTGCGTTGGTTGAGCGTCCAACTCTTGGTTTTGGCTCAGGTCATGATCTCAGGGTTTGAAGATCGAGCTCCATGTTGGGCTCCACACTCAGTGTGGAGTCAGCCTGATATTTTCCCTCTCCCTCTGCCCCTCCCCCCAATAAAAAAATAAGATAATGAATCTTGGTATTTAATGTGAAACCAAACGTTAGTGTCCAATGTCTCAGCAAGCAGATGCTGAATGTCCTCCTTCTCCAGTCTTTAGACATCTGACCTCTAAAACTCACCAGCTCAGAAAAGATTATGTGGGTATTAGAAGATTTGTTAGCTCTGTGAAAAAGGTCTCTTTCTCCTCCGTAGTGCCTTTATCGGGCTTTTTAATAGCAGTTTATGGCACCAGCAGTTCTCCGACCTCCACCTCCTCGCCTGCCCCAAACTTAGAGTGCCTTTTTGACACCATTACGGAGAAAAACTGCCACAGGGACTGGACCAAGAAGGTCACCTGTGTGTCCTGTGTTAAACTTACTTTGCTGCATCACTTCTAGTTAAATTCCCTTGCAGTAAATCGTTGAATAAACCACTGCTGAGAATTAACAGGTTGCTCTTCATACAGGAGACCGAGCGCCTCCATCTCTGTCTGGTGCATTTGCCTGCAACCGCTTCTCAGAATGTTCTGCAAAATGAGGACCGCTCAAGCTCCTGGTCCAGCCAGGGTTTCTGGGAAATGATTAGAATTTAGTATAGTGGGTATTAATGTTTTTCCCCTTGTGTTTTGTTGAGAGTTGCAATTTTCAAATCATGGCCATTTATTAATTTTTTTCTTTAGAAAGGATAGTAAACATGTCTTTAAATTGAATTAAAATGACAGAACCTGATTAATGTTGCTTTTTCTGATCCAAAAGAAAAACTTACGTATACAGATAGATGTGGATAAGTGTTTTCCCTGTGCTCGTGGCAAGGCGGGATGCCAGCCTGGCCATCTGGGGGACAGAGCAGGTTAATGGGCTGTGTCACGGACTGGCCCCCAGGTGCCCAGATTAACCATTATTTCTGGCGTGTCTGAGGGTGTTTCTGGTGGACTCAGTTAAAGTAGATTGCCTTCTCCAGTGAGGGTGGGTGTCCTCCAATCTGTTGACGGCCTGAATAGAACACAAGATGAGGGAAGCAGGAGCAGTACCTGTAACCCGTTTTACACTTTGGTTTTTCCCCCGCACAACATAGGGTATCCTGTCATGTTCTAATCTACTCCAGCATGTCAGGGAACAAAAATGTTAGCTGTGGCCCAATCAGTCAGTTTCACAAGACTCTGTTCTTTCCCGTAGCTTTAAGTTATAATACTTCTTCAGTGCCTGAGAATATGTGTTTATTTATTTGTTTAGGGCTTGTTTGTGTTTTCACAGGAGGTGATAGAGCTCATGGAGGTGCTAATTTTCTCCATCTTTTTCTCCTTTGTGTTCCCAGGACATGAAAGGGCATGTGACACAGAGCAGGTAGCCAATAAGGGTTTGACAAATAAACGAAATCACGCCCTAATAAAATATTAGGTAGACAGTGCATGTTTCAGCTTCTGTATAATGCTTAATATGTTATGAGTGCAAGCTATTGTTATAAAACAATAGAAAGTGATTAATCATTATAGTTATTCTTTCTCTACACACCTACTCCCTTCGAATTCCTAGAGAAACGTTGTACAGGAACTGATGTTACAGGTTTCAATGTTCTCGCATTTCTAGTTGACCTCATCCAGCTGGAACCCCTGAGCCACAGTGCCCCTCCCCCAGAGTCACCCTCAACCCCTTAACCTCTTCATAGCTACATCTTCCTGCCAAACAATCCTAGCAAACTCCCAGAGTAAGATGGACCACACAAAGCATTTTCTCTAGTCTGGTGACTGAGGGCTAGTCAGAAAAATTTCAGATCCATGAACATTGAGACCACCATAGATTTATGTTTGCCACCACGCCTGAATCCTTACCACCATCTGTACGTGGCACGTCTCCCTGATGAGCGTCTGCAGGTCCCGTAGCTCAGAACGGCGTCTGCTGCCTTTCTATGCTGAGGTCTCGGCTGTCTCAGACTTCCCTCCTGAAAAGAAGCCACGCTTCACCCCCCTGCTATACCTTCTGTTAAATAACTCATGCACAGCCCCCCCTCCATCAGCAGCATCACCAACCACTCAGCCAGTCCTAAAATCTAGTTTTCTGAGATTCACCTTTGTTCTGAGCCTCGATGTCTCATCAGTCAGTGCATCCTTAATGTGTCTATTTCCTGACAACCTTAGCGCCGATTCAAGCCATTGGTCTCTCAACTGCATTCATGGAAGAATCTCCTACTGGGTCAGACTTACTGAACTTTTATCCACTCTACAATCCCTTCTCCTTGCTGAAGCCAGACCTGTCATTAAGAGAGGAGCATTAGATCAAATTGTAACCCTACTTAAAGCCTTGAAAGGACACCCCGTGTATTTTCTTGTGTGTGAGTGTAGAGTCGGCATTCTTTTTGCATTATTTTGTATTTTTTTCAATTTATTGTCTTCATATCAATTTAAAAACATGTTCATGCCTTTCCCTATCAGAACCCTCTCTGGTACGAAATCGCTGGTCTTTTCCATAGTTTAGACATCCCTACGTACTGGTATATCCTTCTGTCTCCATTTCAGTCACTTGCTAAGCCCCTGAGCAAAGTGTTTCAAAGAGTGATGTGCACTTTCATGAGATGGGCAGGCAGGTGTGGTCACAGGAGGCAGAGCAGAGGCTCAAGAAGTCCAAATCTATGACCCTCAGGGGTCCTAGAAAGAGTTGGCACGCCCACGCAGGGCCACATGGGGATGGCCACTGAGGGATGGCCACGTGGGGATGGCCAGGGTGTCAGGAGCCAGAGGTGAACTTTATTGGAGTTTCCATGGGAGAAGCATGCAGGGGGTGGTGAACTCTGAGGATTGGCTGGTTTAGATTCGTTGGGCTTTGGGCTATGGGGCAGTCTCTAGTTGTCTGACACCTGGCCCTGGGGTGGTTCAGGCAAAGGAATGCTGCTTCCAGGGTTCAGGGCAGATGGAGGAGGCATGGCTCTGGACAGGCTGGTGGGCACATCACAGTCTCGCTCCCGGCTGGGCCTTGGCCACCTCGAAGAACTGGCTACCTGGGAGGAGTAGTCTCTCCCCAGCCAGAAATGCTTTTGAAAACACCTTAATAGACAGAAACACATATGTATATAAGAAAAAAGTCAACAATTTCATCCTAGGGGCTACCTCCTAAGGATATTGTAAACAACTTCTCTTCCTGACTCTCTTTTCTCTAAACCTGTAATAATTCCATTATTTTTGACTATTTCTATACTTTGTTTTCTACTATCTATGAACTTTTTGTTCCCTCGTTCTTCTCTGATAGCTCATCCTCAGATGCTTTTGGGTCATGTCTTTGTCTTTCGAGTGCTCAATGGTTGACATTGCTCAGCGTCCACCCCGCCCTTCCATCTTCACACAATGGTCCCAGGGACCTCATGCCCATGCACATGGGGGGCAGTCTACTGGTGCCTCCATAAGAAGGACACGGGTGACACATCACACACGTGGAATTATGCACTGTGGCCTCCCTTTGCAGTGGCCACCGCTGGTCTACCTCATGGGTGGGATGTAGGAAACAGGGGGCTTGCTACCACGGCCAAAACGTATGAACTGTGTCCTTAGGACGTAGGGACATTGCTGCTACCAGCTGGAAATTAGTGTCTTACGCACTGGCAAAGTTTTGGCAAGAGCACACACTTCACATGTGAGTTGTAACTCCAGTCAAACTGGCGGGAGAGAGAGAGAGTGTTGGTGTGCCCTGCTTTGACTGTTTTCTCGTGGCGGATTACCACCACCAAGAAAGAACTGGAGAAAACTGATAGTCAGGTCATACTTACATGAAAGAACGTATCTTTTCAAACACAGAAGTGTAAACAGGATGGTGCAGATTGAAATGGTGGCTGTGATTTTCTTTACTGGAGGCGCGAAAGGAGGGAAGGACACATGAGTCACACATTGTCTTATCTGATGTGGTGAAGCATCAGCAGGTAAAGACTAGAGTTTAAGACGAGTGTGTAAAGCAATACAAGTCACCAATAAAATAGGTAAGAAGACGGGTTTCCCATGTCTGTCAGGGGCAGAGGGGGCTTGTATTTGCTAAATAGTTTATCTTTCACAGAGACAACTAACTTGATATTTTCTCTTTTTTTTTTTGTTACACATGCATGCTTACGTTTAGAGTATTCTTGTACGCACCAGTGAAACTGATAATAGAATCCGAACGTGGACCCCCAGGGAGGGGGTGAGAGATAGTTCTCACTTTATTTCCTTCTGACTGTTTTCCTATGCACAAGGTGCCATTTCTTCAGATTTCATTTGCTCCGATGGACTGAGCTGAGCATCTTGGGTTTTTCATAATGCAGCCTAACAGCCTCCTTTAACACACTCCCGATTCCAAGTGAGTTCTTATGGGTCCGTTAGGTATTCGCCTATGCTTTGCACCTACTCTGGCCTTCCTGGTCTTGGGCTGCTGGTATTTTGAAACCATATGTAAGCGATTTGTGTTAAAGGACATCTCATGCATACATCACATGTAACTCACACCTCATGGCGCTACCCCAGACTTCTAGTCAATCAGACCAACACGGCACCACCAGCTTTGTACTTTGTGCAACATTTTTACTTTTCTCTTACAAATTTCCAACAGCTTCCATGACTGAATTGTTGAACCGAAGTGTGCAGGAAATACCCTTAAAATGCTTGTGAAGGGAACCAGGACCTACACTCGCCTTCTGACCATTCCTTTCCTGGAGTGAATTTTTACGTTTCATAAGTACAATGCAATATAGGATGTGGTAAAATGGAAAGACCATTGGGTCGCTGGTTATTAACTTCAGGAAAGCCCAGCCAACCTGGGTCCCGTTTCGGAGCCTGTTTCTTCATCTGTAAAACCTACAAAGTGAGGTTAATGGTTCTTAAGGGGCCGAGCGAGCCACGGAGAGGATTAAATTCGATTATGCATAGGTTCAGGAGGCAGTCAGTACACATTAGCTCTCTTTCCTACTTTCCTGACCTAAATCATGTGCAAAGTCATGTAATAAAATACTTTGTAGATAAAGTTATTCATAATTCAGAGGAAAATACCAATGCGGATTTCAAATCACTGAACTTTCCCTTGCTCGTTAATGCGGACTAGATCTAATAAATATCTTACGTATTTTCTAATATGGGAATATCGCAAAATGTCTTTTGAGACCCATGACGGCGATGCATATGTTAAGTGAAAATGGATTAAGTCTGCTCTGGGAATGTAAGTTTGAGTTCCCTTGAGAAAAAAGGATACTAAGAAATTTCAAAAAGCGAATTACAGAAATGAAAGGAACATAGAGTGATTTTGTTTCAGAGGAAGCAAGTCGGAACGGCAGTGAGATTAGAACAGAGCTAAAGGTAAGGACTCCTCCTCGAAAGAGTTGCTTCTCCAAATAGTGGCCCCCACAGCAACAGCCACGGCCGCGCTCTGAGCAGGAGGGGACATTCCCCTCCCGACAGTCCAGGGGGTGCCTGCCCCCCGTCGCGGCTGGTGGCTGCACCCACGGGGAAGCCGAGTGAAGAGAGAGGGTGACGCCAGGCTAGCAGGATGGCTGCCGCCGAGCAGGCTGCCCGAGACACTGCGGGTGTAGTGAGGCGCCCCCGGCGTACCCGTCGAGTCTGGATCACTGGACATTTGAACGACGCCGTCCCAGGCTAACCTTGATCTGTAGGCCTGGTGACATGGAGGTTTTACGAGAGAGTATCAGAGGGAAGAGAAGCAGGAAAGGAGACGAGAGTCCTCATAAACATTGACCTTTCTCCCAGGGCACAATCCGCAAGACCCAGAGACAGTGCTGCCCAGGAGAACTTGCCGTAATTCCTGTTCCGTGTTTGCCTCATGTAAGAGAAGACCCAGCGGGTCTGAACTCAAACAGGACAGCCCTCCGAGCACGTGATCCGCTGGTGGGATTGACGGCAGCCTGGCCTGTGCTCGGTCAGGCTCTCTTGGGAAGACCATGTAAGTGTGTCCGTATCTTCATCTCTCTCTTTGTGTCATCCATGTCTGTGCCTCTCCCTGCATCATCTGTATTTATTTTATATCTATACCTACAACTCTATCATCTACTTTTCAAAAACATAATTTCAGCCATATCTTTTCAGATTTTATGCATTTATCTGTCCCAGCTCACATCGGCTTTATTTATTTATTTTTAAAGGTTTTATTTATTTATTTGACAGCGAGACACAGCAAGAGCAGGAACACAAGCAGGGGGAGCGGGAGAGGGAGAAGCAGGCTTCCTGCTGAGCCGGGAGCCCGATGTGGGACTCGATCCCAGGACCCCGGGATCATGTCCTGAGCCGAAGGCAGACGCTTAACGACTGAGCCACCCAGGCGCCCCAGGACCACAGTTTTTGTGTGTGTTTTTTTTTTTTTTTTAAGATTTTTATTTATTTATTTGACAGAGAGACACAGCGAGAGAGGGAACACAAGCAGGGGGAGTGGGAGAGGGAGAAGTAGGCTTCCCGCGGAGCAGGGAGCCTGAGGTGGGGCCCGATCCCAGGACCCCGGGATCATGACCTGAGCCGGAGGCAGATGCTTAACAACTGAGCCACCCAGGCGCACCTCACATCGGCCTTAAAAGAGACAATCTCTCTCTCATTTTCCCTGTGTTCTTACACCCCCGATGAACATTTGGAATGGCATTTGGCATTTATTGCAACAATGCCCTGAAGTCTGTTGGTCTCTTTAGGACAAGCAAAAGGCTGTTCCCAACTGTTCCATGCTGTTCCAGGCTGAGCAGCTCATCCCTGTGTCTATTCCTGCTTGTAAAAAATCCTGTAACACTGGGGCAGTTTGAAAATCCACTTGTCACAGTGCTGACAACTCACAGCACTTGGTCATTAATCTGCAGCCTGAGCTGAGTGAGGGTGCTGAGACTGCAGTGAAGGTGGTGGGTTGTGTTTCCAGAACCTGGGGCTGTGGGTCACATAGGCCTGGGGGTGAGGCCCTGGTCAGCCACCAGGAATCTGACCTAGGCACCCACACCTTGGGTTCCTTAGCTACAAAACAGATGATGATTCTTAGCTCTTGGAGTTGTTGTAATCCTCCAGTAATGGAATTGCTTCAACAAGGGGCACCAGGCTGGCTCAGTTGGTCTTGGGGTCGTGAGTTCAAGCCTCATCTTGGGTGTAGAGGTTACCTTAAAAATTTTTTAAAAATCAAGTTATAATTGCTGCAAAAATATTTATGGGCACCTACTCCTGACTCCCTGCTTTATTTTCTGCTCCACCACTGGAATGGGAGTCTTTGTTTTAAAAAACAAGGGCTGGGGGCACAGGCCTAGTCTGAGCAATGGGAGCATCACCTGCAGAAATGGTATTTGCAGGAGTTCTGAAGAAGCAGCAGGGATGAACCCGGCGAGGGGAGAAGGTGGGGGAACGCATCTCCCAGGCCTCCCGGGGAGCAGGGGCAGCCTGGTTAGAGCATCCAGGGTGGGACACCGGCAGATGGCCAGCCCAGCGCCGTGCTCTCCGGAAGCCGACCGGCCGGTGTGGGACAGGCTTGTGGAGCGGGTGCGCCGTGCGTGAATGGTGCTGAGCACCAGGGCTGGGACCTACCGAGCACTCGGTACAGTTAGGAAGGGTTCGGAAATGAAGGGAGTCGTGCAGGAAAACCGCGTCGCTCTTGTCACATAAAGAGAGTTTAGACACAAACAGTGTCCAATCATCTACCCTGTCTCTTGTGCACATGTAAGTGGTGATACAGTTTTGTGGTTGGAACACATTTTCAGTCGCTTACAAAATGTTTGAATCTCGTTCTTCATTCGGTCAACAAACTGGCTGTTTTGACGTCGCAAGATGATCCTTTTACAGAACAGGAGCCAGTTTGAAGGATTCGTGTGGGTTTGTTTGTGGATGCAGTCTCAGAATGACATTCGGAGTTCTGATGTCTCAAAGCGAATATTTTCATTTGGGCTTTGTTCACATTTCAAGATGGTAAATATACCTTGAGGTTATTTGTTTTGAGCAGGGCCTCGATCTGCAAAGACTTCTTTCAACATGTTCAATTAGAATTTCTTTGGAATTGACTAAGATCCACCTATCCAGTTAGAAATGACTTCCCAGAGGAATAAAGAAAGAGTTGAAAAGCATATATTTTCTCTCTCTCTGAAGTCAGAGAGGTTACTGCCTATGTTCTCTTCTAGGATTTTGATGGATTCCTGTCTCACATTGAGGTCTTTCATCCATTTTGAGTTTATCTTTGTG
>NC_138370.1:1290815-1306874 GCF_054177405.1 Leptonychotes weddellii
AAAAAAAAAAAAGCATATATTTTCCAAGACCTTATTGAGGAACCTGCAATGCCTTTTGCTTTTATAAAATATGTGAATAACTAGGCTTTTCTGTGATTTGTTCCCTCTTTACCCTAACCACACATTTATGGGAGATAAATCGGCCTTTCTAGCATACCCTACCATCTGAAAAGCATAATGAAATTATAAATATCTAAATGCATAAACATACAGGTGTGGATATGCCGTTTGAAATTTAACCGAGGCCCCATTACGTTATGGAGCTAAGTGAACACGGAAGCCTGGGTTGTCTACGGTTGTTAAACCCCACTACAGATTTTAAAATACTGATCTGATCTGCTTATGAAGGGCTCATAATGGGAGTGTTTTACAAAAGATATTTTTTGCCTTGAAGAAACATTCCACGGCCTGATCTTGTCGGCTTTTCATCTTGAGGCGAAGAGTTGTGTCCCGGGGTGTTGTGGTGGAGGGCTGAGTATACGCTCTGGAGCCGCATCCTGCCCTCCACCATACACTGGCCTTTTCCGCCCCATCTAAGCCACGGCCCGCAGCTTAGCTGCGCTTCACTGCCAGGAGGTGTCACCATCCCGTAGTCCCCGCCTGTCCGGGACTTTCGAGCGGTCCGATTCCAGGAGAGCTCTGGAGAGGGGCAGCGTTGCAGGCTTCTCCGTGTGCTGGGGCCTCTCCACGGGGAGGTTGTTTGTCTGCAGAGGACACCGACGGATGGCCATCCTGAGGACATCACGGGAAGACAGGCAGGGCCTGCTTCTTGGGGCTCCTCAGAGCGCATCCCTGGGCTTTTGAAATCACATGCTCTTTCTCCCGATTCCCAGAACACCACTGTTATTATCTATTTCTGATTTTTGCCTCCTCTGCTATAGGTTTTCTTTTTGCTTTGTAAATTAATTCTGCTCTCCACTTCTAAGTTCAGACATTCACATTTGGGGGATGAGCTAACCATTGGGGGACTACTCATTATATTAAAAATAAAAGGTTTACTTCTTAATGGGAAATTTTGCTTTCCAGGAGGAGAATTATTTTCTATGGAAAGCATGCAAAATGAGGAAGGGTTCCAGGACACTGTGATTGTGAAATCAGATCTATAGTGTAAGGACTCTTCGGGTGGATTTGTAGCCACAGAGAAGTGCTTCCCTCGGCCAGAGAGGACAACACAGACTCTGGCATAGTGGAGATTCTCTGAATGTGAGCGGCTTCTCTCTCTTTTTTTTTTTTTTTAAGATTTTATTTATTTATTTGACACAAAGAGAATGAGAGAGAGCACATGAGAGGGGGGAGGGTCAGAGGGAGAAGCAGACTCCCCGCCGAGGAGGGAGCCCGATGCGGGACTCGATCCCGGGACTCCAGGATCATGACCTGAGCCGAAGGCAGTCGCTTAACCAACTGAGCCACCCAGGTGCCCTGAATGTGAGCGGCTTCTCATGCCTAGATGATGAAAGGAAATAAATACTGAATATTTCCAAAGGATATTTGGCTTGTGGCACCATAGTGACTTTTATTCACAATAAAACAATGCATCGCTGACAAATCAGATCAAATCTTTAAGTGTATTTAATCTGACCTAATTGCTATATTAAACATGATTTATGTATGTTTGGAAAATAATTCCTTTTGGTTATAGTTTAGAAGTATGTTCCAATGAAGTGCAGGGTTTTAGAACCAGAAGTTGTTCAGTGAATCACGCAGTCCGATGTTTTCATGTCCCATTGTATGAAATCGGGGCCTGGGTCACGTGACTGGAAGATCTCGGGTTTAGTAATTAAGTCAAAATCACTTGTCTCCTAGTCATGCTGTCTCTTCATCTGTGATTATGACGTCTTGAAACCCTTAACTATCCACAAAGAACTCTTAAAATCAGGCCATGTCGATGGGGAACATTTAACAAAATTAGTCTACATTAAATGGAATTATGAAGGGGGCCATGTAGGGAATGAAATATTACATATGAAGGCTATATGAGCCCGAGAATGCATGCCTTGATTTTTGGACAGCATTTTTTGGAAGTAGGTTCTCTGCAGCCTTGGACTTGCCCAAGGTCATTCCTGCAAGAGGAGGGAAGCCTTGCAGTAACTCTTACAGGGGGCGGCAGAGAGGAGATAAAGGGCTGTATGAACAAAATCACCATAGACGTACCCATGAGACATGTTTCCCACTATTCCCCACTCCGTCTTATACCTCACGCTGCTCAACACAGCGACATGCTCATTTAAATGTAAGGTTTTGGTTTAAGGTTCTGTGGTCCTTTTGAAACATGTCCAGGAGATGTTAAAATTCTGTGAGTGCATTTTAAATGAGTGTTAGTTTAAGATTTTTTTTTTCTAAGTAGGATTTGCTGATGTGAAAAGAACAGAGAAGGTACCATGAGCCTGGGGGCACCCACGTGAGCGGCTGTCGGGCAGGAAAGGGCTGTGGGAAAATGTACCTGCAGTGTCTCTGGATGGAGTCAATGAATCAAAAGAGGAGAAATAATGGAACCTTTCCCATGGCCACTTCCAACTCAGCATGGCCTCCAAGCCTACCTTCTGTCTTCTCCCTACAGCTCCCTGAAATTTCACTGTCGGTGCACATCACATCCTATAAAGGTTGTTGGTAAAAGCGTTAGCATAACAAAATAAAACAAAAGTGACGTAAGGTTTGTATTTTCCTTATATTTTCCATAGAACTTAGAAGAAGGACTACGAAAGATTAAATGCCATACTCAAAAATCTAGCAAGTGGTTTTTCCTGAAAGAGAACTTCTCGGACATAATTTCTATGCTATGATTTCCTTTATTAGGTTTAACTCACGGATGGTACAGCCTGCAGGAAAAGTTGCCTGAGCAAAGGCTGCGGAGGATCTTGCACCCCATGGTGGAATCCAGGAAGGCTGCAGGGGGAGGGAGGCAGAGATGCAGGTGTGCAGGAAGCTAGGTGAGAAAGGTCTGTGTGAGGGGAGGCTCCCAGTGCCCATCTCCACCTGCTCTTCAGAGGGGTTGTGAGCTTTGAATGCCCAGCTTGCCTCTCCGCTGGCGGTGTGATGGGCGTGTTGGGGGAAGACAGGCCCTCCTCATCCCACAAGACTGTGGTGTGCCTGTGAGGGGAGGTGGTTGGGGCAATCTGAGAGGACAGGTGAGCTCCCTGGAAAGTGTGGCCTGAATATCTCAGGTAAAGGGGAGATGGACACAGCGCAACACTTCTGCCCTGTGTGGGGATTCCACGAGAAATACCTGAGACGCAACCGGCCAGTCCCTTCTGTTTGCTGTCTTTACTCACCTCTAAAATGCTGCACCTTGGGATCTTTTCACCTGTCTGTCCATGTGAGCTTTCAACAAGCTGAAAATTTAGCATCACACCTTGACAGATTTTGATGAAGTGTTCAAAGTCAGGAGTTGGTCTAAAATCTTGGTTTGATATATTCAGCTGCAAGACTTGGGCAATTAACAGGACCTTTCTAATCCTTCTTGCCTAAATTAGGTATTCTCTAAAATGGGAATGGGGTAGTTCTTAACCTCCTGGGGCTGCTGTCAGAATGACATCAGTCAATGGACCCTCTTTGCACATGGAAGTGACACATAGTAAGCTAACCAGGACATGGTACTTGCTCCTTAAGACTACCCATTAATTTTGTCATAGCTTCTTTGCATCCAATAGAGCTATAACCCAGGCAGAAATCTTGTAGGGAAAAGCAGCTGGGTGGGTCTCCTTTTGGTCCCACTGGAATGATAACAATTAGTCCTAATTAAAAATCATTTTATATCTGTGACTACTAAATTCACAGGTATATTAGGCACATAAGTATAACATGTTTATAGCACTGGGTTTAAATGTCCACACCTCCCTGGATGTTTTTATCATGCTTTAGATTGGGGCAATTTCATGGTATGGGATCATTGTTAACACATTACACTCTAATAAGCGAGAACACTGAAATGAAGGTCAGTCTTGATGAGCAGCTCTAACACACACTACTCCTAGCTTCCCCAGCTTTATTTTCCTCTATCGTACATCAACACGTTACCTCCCTCCCTCACGGGAGTAATAAAATATATATATAGGCAACTAGGTCGCAAAACTCAGTGAGTAGAGTGAATATCATTAATTGTAGATTTTCAAAGAATTTATTTGATTCACCAATTTTTTTTCCTATAGTTTAGGATTTAGGTTCTTGTGGGGGTTAGATTTTTTAGGTGAAACTGTACATCATGTGTCTTCCATATATATGTAATCCTATTTGAAATGTAGAAAGCAATTGGTAAAGTACAAATTCCTTCCTGTTTGTGAAGTGGCGTGTGTCCTCATCAGGTGGGCTGTCCCTCTCCAGAGCTCCCTCCCTTACTCTTTCCCTTTCTGGGCAGGTGCTTGGGAAGAACAGCTTGATCAACCCCATGGGTTCTCCTTTCCTTTGAGATTTGCTTTCCCTCAAAAAGAAGTCTTTGCCTCTCCAAGCGCTTAGGTGGGAGTCTTGCAGACATTCACCCACTGCCAGGAATGGGGTGATGGGTCTACATGATCCAGGGGGAACAGATGGGGATGACCTTCGGGCCAGCCTGCTCCTGATAACGTAGCTGTCACTGGGATTCCCACTGGACTATCTTCTGTACCTACTTCTCAGTTGTTTAAGGTGGGGAAGAAAGGGGGTTATTTTGGGGCATGCTAATAACCTCAGAGATCCCTCAATATTTTGATTTCGTATAAAAGTGAGGAAATCAATTGTCTGCATTATGCTCGTATGTGGAAAGCATCTTTTATATTAGCCTTGCTGACTCTGGAGAAAACACAAGCCCGGGTATGTCTGGATGACACTGTGTAGACACTGGAGACCCCAGGGTTGGGCTTGCCTCTTACCATCTCCTAGGAAGCCCTTTACGGTTTAACGAAAAATAATCTGAATATCTGGAGAGAGATTACTGTTGTGGATTTGACAGTGGGGAGAAGAAGACAAGACAATTGATCCAAAACACCTCTAGAGATGGAGGAAACCCTGCCTAGGAAATTTTAAAAATAATGTTTTTGCTTTTTTTAAGATTTAGCACTCTCCATTTTAACTTTTTGTGTCTAATACCTAACATGTATTTTAACTAATCTTTCCAATAGTTTTATCATTACAAATATTTTGGTCGAATGAAGATCCATGAATGTTTTCCTATTTAAACATTGACCTGGATTATCATTGGATATCATTATAAATTCATGTGATCTACTTAAAGAATAATATATACAATATTGGAATATATATGTGTATTATTTTATCAGTATTTTAAGAGCTTATTTTTAGAAGATTATAATCATTTCTTCTAATGCATAAGTGAAAAAAAAAGCCTTGAAATTGCTGTGTCAGAATTAATCACTATTTATTCTTAAACTTCATTCTTTAACGATACATAAAAAAATGAGAAACAATATTTGACTCTGTAGAGGTAAACTGGGTGCTTTGGTGTCTAAGGAAGGTAAGTGTACATCTTCTGCTACTTTTGGATTTTATAAAACATACATTTATTATCAATTTTAATGAAATACATTTTAAAATTCAGGTAAAATCCTTTGTAAATGATCATCTAGTCAGTATCAACTTCTTTAATTCTGTCCCCTACTTTGTAGTTTCAGCCCTTCGGAGAAGAACGGGGTGGGGGGGCATATTAGACTTTTCTCCTGCCAGGTGGTGGAACCCCGGGGACCCCCGGCCAGGCTTGCAGGGAAGGAGGAGGAGGTCCATCTGATGGCCCCCCGGGTCCCAGGCATCAGGAGTATATGAAACAGAGTCCTGTGTTTCCTGTCACCTCACTGTCCCTTGAGAACTGACACGGGGCCCTGAGCTTGATGATGGGGAAGAAAGTCGATCTACTACCGGAACAGTCATATCAGGAAGAATCTGAGTCCTTTGCACAAGGAAATTGGCAGCTCATTTGCAGTGGCCGAATGTCTGCGTCCCCCCCACAAATTCACAGGTTGGAATCCTGCCCTGTCATGTGATGATGTCAGGAGGGTGGAGCCCCTATGGTGAGCTGAGTGCCCTCATCAAAGTGACCCCACAGACCCCCAGCTCCCTCTCCATGTGAGGACACGGCAAGAAATCTGCCACCTGAGTGAGTGTGTCACCAGAACCTGACCCACTGGCCCTTGATCTGGGACTTCAAGCTCCAGAACTGTGCGTAAGACATATTGCTGTTTAGAAGCCTCCCTCTGTGGTGTATTGTGATAGCGGGGCAAATGGACGAGGACATCATCTGTTCTCCTTGGCGTTGGGACTGCAAAGCAGGTGGGAATGATTTGCTGTTCTGAGAAGCAGGGATGTGGTTGACTATTCCTTCACCAGAAGCAGAACCCCCCCGCCCGGCTCTCAGCAGTCTTGCGTTACTACTTGGCTGCCGCCCTCTGAGGCATCCCCCGCCCTGCAGTAGCCGACCCGCCGGCGCCCAGCCAGGGCTCCCGGTGTCGTTTTTAGGGCTTCGAGGCACTTTGATAGTAGCTTCGGAGAGGGACAGCAGGGGACGTTTATTTTCACAAATGTCACAGAACGTTTTGAGTGAAGATTGAAATGGGGGGAAAGCACTGCATTCCCATGATCTAAGAATCTGAATATTTTTCTTATCTATTACTATTCTGTTATGAGAAAGCTCCACACTGATGGCCATGTTTCAACGTACTGGAGTGACTCTTCCTTCTCCATATACGTCTACATGTTCAATTCCTGCTTGCTCCTCTGTCATCTGCACTCGTTTTCCTGCTGGTGAGGTGCAGTCGCCCATCCTTGCAGATCAGACGTGACGTCCCTGTGCCCAGGGTTATCAGGCATTTCCTCCCAACCCTTTCCAGAGATCAGCCCTGAGGGAGTCATCCTGTTATGGTTCACCTGAATCAGTCTTTAAACTCCTCTAGGGTAAAAAACAATCATAACAATGCTTCTATTTAACCTTTTATTGTTGTATACAGCCTGAGGCTACTTGTTAGATTGGAGACTTGAAGGACCGGGTGGCTGATGAAAAAATGCTGTATGTGGTTTAACCTGGATGACTGTCAACAGCTGCGAGGCGCGCGCACACACACAAATGACTCAGAAATTCTGGTGGTTTAAGGGTAAGACCAGCAATGCCCTTAAATATTACATAATTCTGAAGTGTTCCAAGGTTGGGATGGAGCTGTTCCTGCTTCCAGAATGACTTTTGAAATTAAAAAAAAACAAAACAAAACCAAAAAAGAGTTTATTATCCAGGGTTTTAACTCTCCCCTAAGGCATGAAAAACATTTTATTACAAAAATTTATATTTCAAACACCAAGATTCTTTTCAATATTTGTAACTTTTCAACCCCTTCTGAAATTACAAAATAAGAGAGGATCAGGAAAAGAGTTAAGGCATTTTCTAAGAATCAATTTTAAATACGTTTACTTGGCAATCAGTGAGCTTTACAGAACTTCTCTCTCAAGGCTTTCAAAGCCCTGAAACATCATGGGCCATGAAGCATGGGGAAGAGTGTTTCTTACCTATTCAAACACAGCTCTGTTCCCAAAAGTCCCTTATGGAAATGCTGATTTCACTTTCAAACTTCACATTCGCCTCCTACCATCAAAAGGTAGCACCACCTGCCGTTGCTTTCAGAAAAATGGCAAAAAATGCAAAACAAATCACTGTTTTTGACTAGGCTTTTATGGAGACGTTCTCAGGGCCTGACTCAGACATAGAATAGTTGTAGGTGGTATTTATGTTTAAATATGTTTCTTAAAATGTATGTTCGTTTTTGCAAAGTAAGTGAAATATTTAATATTCAGTTGTTATGACAAAATATAAAATATATGCATAAAAATGGAAACACATTTAATCCCACAAACATTCTACAGAATTGGATGAAACAGAGGTATTGACATTTAGGTTTAGGGATGGTAAGGGACATGTGTTTGTTTTTTTTATTAAAGATTTTATTTATTTATTTGACAGAGAGAGAGAGAGGAGAGCAGGAACACAAGCAGGGGGAGTGGGAGAGGAAACAAAAACCAATCTTTGGTATCTTTGAAATTTTACAACCTTCTGAGTAAAGTGTGAAAACAACCACCACCACCATTTGGAGCGCTTTCTTCCCATCAGATAAAGATCCCGTTGGACCTATAAAGCCGCTGTCTCCCAGAGTTGCTGTACCATATGACTCACAGCCCCTGCCAACACCTGCATCAGCCTCCCGTCCGCCCGTCTCGGATCCTGAAGACCCAGGGCTCTTCTGTCCATCCCTGGGTCACCAACCTGATCCGCTTCACTGCCGCCCACTCACTTGGCTGCTGCTTGTCTCCGGAAACCTGGTCTCCACTTCAAAGGGGTAGAAGCCAAGTTAAGCTTTTCCACATTATGCCTGACTGCCATAATCTGAAACTTCTTCCTGCTTCGGAATTACGTTTTCTTTGCCTTCACTCCAGTGTGGATTTCCAGGCTCTGTCCATCCTCATCTCCCGGAGTTCATCGTGCTCGGGCATGCGCTGCCCTTTCCCATCAGGGCATGTGGGAGCATATTCCCTGACGGACGTCTACAGGTCTCTGTTAATTAGTCTAGATCAGGAGCACGAGGTGTCAGAAGAGGTGTTTCATCAGAATAATCTAAGGACATCGCTGGAGGACCACAGGTATGTTAGATTTCTTTACAGCCCTAAGATTGAACCCTATGTCCAAAATTCATGGACTTTTCTCCATAACAGTGAAGTTGCCCTTAAAGTCTGTTAGGGATCAGCCACCAAGAACGTATAACATTTGGAAGACGGCAGCCCATAACCAGTATTTCATAACCAAATTCATTATCAGAGAACACAGGGAAAGATATGACCTCAAACTTTCATGCCTTCCCTCATCCTGCTTCTGTCTCTGTGACCCAAAGAACAGAAGAGAAATGTGAAAGAATCCACACCAGTTTCTTTAGTCATGGGAAGGAAAGACAGAACTCTGTGAGGGAAACGGAAAAACCCAGAAAAATCTGGACTTTTTGGAACTTAAGGGTGGACATTATCTGTAGAACTTCACCCAATCTGGCAGCTTGTTCCAAGTCTTCTTCTGTCCTATTGGGTATACCAAGAAATGGGACAATTCTATGAGAGCCTTGAACTATTATTTCTACCTCTCCATCTTCATTGAGAATGTCAGTTCTGTTTATTCACTTAGTCAATGTTTACTGAGTTTCCAGTGTATACCAGGGGTTGACCTAGATACTGGGGGGGCACAGTCTGCTCAGATGATGTCCTTGTCCTCTGGGAGTCTAAGTGGGGAGGCAGAGAGAATGACAAGCCCCATAAATAAATACAGAACATGTTTTTAGTCTAGTGGCAAATTCTACGAAGAAGAATCAATCTGAGTAAGGGGATAGAAGGTTTTGGGCTGTGGTTTAGGCAATTTAGGTGGCGTCTTTGATCTCTACTATATACTAAGGTCCTTGATTGGTGTACTGACCCAAATGTTTCAGTTATCAGGTAGACTCACGAAAAAGGCACTTCATTAAAAGTGCCTTGGGCACTTTTGAAAATTCCTGAGTGGTCAAGATTGCCTTCATTTCAAAGAGTTCCCAAATCAAGACTAGCCCAAAACAACTGAATTGTGGCTTCACATAAACATTTCCTCGGCAAGATGTTTGGATTATCTCATATTTGTAGGAAAATTACATAATATTTCAATGATAGCTTTCAATTGCCTAAGTTATGAAGCCATCACAGAAAGTAATAATATCTAAGGAACACTTATGGAGTTTAATCCCAAAATTATGCCACTAGGGAGGTTACACTCATTATGTTTACAATGCGATGCAGGATGTAGAAAAGTCATCAGTTCCAGGGACAAATGGTGCCTGGAACAGGGTGCCTTGGGAATGCTTCCCTCCATGTTGACTTCTTTCATTATCTGGAAGTGGTGAATAAAATAGACTGTCTTCACTCTGTCTTCAAATTATCTAAATACCGATAATTTGATCATCAGTAAACTGATGAGAATGATTTCAGCAAAATAATGACTTTGTTTCATAAAGTAACGATATTCAAATCACCACACCAGGCACTCTCTTACTTCCCACGGGCTCTGTCTTGCGGTCAGCAATGGGGCAGGAAACGGCATTATGTGCAATGCAGGGATGCTCAGACAAACACTGACCTTGGCCATGTCCATTTAGCTGTTGATGTGGGAGACGGAGTTTCCCCGGAGGTATAAATAATACAGGCTTCAGCAATTTCAATGAACTGATGCCATTTCAGTCAGAAGAGTATTTTCCCCTCTCAAAACCCTGACCACTTTGCATGTGTGTATTAGCTTCACGATACTGCGTCGTAACAGTTCTTGAACAAACCTGTACGTCTTTTGCATCTAGCCTAAAGGGTGGATGAGTGAGTAAGGGAGAGTAAAGCCCTCATGGTAAAGTGAATCAGACCCACAAACACAGAGGTGAAGTGCCCTGTAATACATGACTTGACAGTGGAGTTGAAGGTATTTGTGAGCACAGCTGAGCTATCGGCCCTATTTACAAGCCCTTTGTGCTTCCTGTAGGATAAGATGATTCTGGGCTCTTGATTCCAATTTGCCCCATTGAGCCCTTCTGCTCCCTTTTCCCGCATGGAAATGTGCTACGTGACCACTAAATTTCCTTCCAAGTTAAAATTGCATTTTGGTTTTGTGACTTCCCCATTTAAGTCAGTTCCAAAAGAGGGACAGACTTCAGGTAAAATTACCTGACTTCGAATTTTCTTAGACTTTTTATCTCAAGAAGACTACCTAATTTTCCGACCACCCACTATGCCTCTCTAATAAATCTAAATAAAATTTCAACACTGGTGACAGATCATTCGATGAAGTCTTGTTGCCTTTCTATGTATAAAAGACCTTGTTACAGGGATACATGAGACAAGGGATGTGATCCTATTTAAAGAAAAAAAAAAGTATGGGGAAGCAAGGAGCTGCAGCCTGGAGTTAAATTATGAACGTCTAAACTGTGGTATCCTTGTTCAATGATTCAGACTTCTGGAGAGATGGGGCCATGTGCTGTTGACCTTCCTAGTCTGCAGCAAAGGTCCTTAACCATGGTTACACATTAGAAAAATCTAGAAAATTTGAAAAGGTATTGATGCCTAAGGTTCAAGCAGATCAGTTAAATCAGAATCTCAGGATATAGGGCAGGTTGTCTGTAGGATTATTCTGTGTTGCCAGGGTTGCACTTAGCAGAGCCTAAACTCTGACTTACCCTATTAATATGCCGCGAACATTTGACAGAATAGATTTGATGAGCAGGATTCTAAAATGCAGTGTAATATACTCATGCCATCCTGTGTATTCTTCAAAGAGACACTGTCACTGAAACTCTTTCCAGCCATATTTCCAAACCCATCCTGCCTGATTGCAAATGTGTCATGGATATTCTCCATCGGTACAATTTGAAGAAGCGTGTGAGGTTCTCAGTAAATTATTACTTAACAGTTTTGTTGGTGGTGGCTGAGGTTAAGACTGTTGACGTTTTATTACTTAAACCTCCCCTCAGAAGGACTGCATTGAAAGGAAAATTTGTGGGCTATTCCAGTAATTTTAATATCAGCCTCTGGCTGAGATTTTCTTATGTTTAATTATGGATTCCTAAGCTATCTTTTGTAGTGATTCATTTGCCCCCATGTATTCATGTACATAAATATAAGCAGTGATATCTTCTGCTGATGGCTGTGTTATTGACCACACGCGACATTCATGCTTAGTGATGGATTTGGGCAAATATAATATGTGCGCCTGCTTTAAGGGTATCTGAGAAATGAATGTATTAAAATATGTCAAATTTGCCTGTAACTGGAAATTTAATAGAAATCCCTGGGATCATCGAAAATCTATTTTAGGTAGAAAACTTAAGGTACATCGTTATTTAATCCAGAGATAAGCACAGCATCCCGAAAAGTATGTAACAGAGTTTCTTGCAGACTATGTTGCTATGTGGTTATGCCATGAGCCTTTTAGGAGACCTAGACCGACCTTACAGGCCTTTTCTGAAGTCCTGTGAGCATTTACCTGTTCCTTACTGGGACAGATTTATAAAGGCGTTTCTTTGCCCACTTGGCCTTCTTTGCTTTACATTCTTTTCATTTGTCTTTCTTTCAACACATCTTTCCTCTAAAAATGGCTCAAAACTCACACAATGCCCCTGATTCCTGATCACTTCCTGTTCCCAGGGCTCTCCGGCAAACGCATTTCCATGATGGAACTGAGTGTCCTGGGTTATTAGTTCTCGAGAACCCCACACACTTTCTCCCCACTCCCTAGTGTGTTGACGGTCTCAGTGCTTTCGTCACTTTTATATCCCAGCGGTCAACATAATGCTCGGCACAAACAGACGCTCAGGACCTGCTGAAATTCCTTGGAGAAACAGAGTACTTAGGTGGGAATCATCCCCTATCCTAAAGGGGTCCCAGCACGAAGTGCCCCGGCTTTTTCTGCTTCTCTGCTTGCTAGATCTCTGAGCTGTGACTTGATCGATCCCTTGGCTGACCGTGGAGGACGCAGAGCCGTGTGTGGGTGACAGCAGGGGTAGTGAAGGCAGACGATCCTCTCGGGCAGGCTGCCCAGCTGCTGAGGTTCATGGAGGCCCCGCCCGCCAGGATGCTCCAGGAGGAACTGCATCTCTCCTGTGCCCTGGGCTGCACAGGGATGTACCGGTCAGGTACTAGAAGAATCACCTGCTGACAGTTACTTCATGGTGTTGGCAGAAAAATGCCTCATAACGAGGGACTATTTTTATGGTCATGCATGCTGGGTCCTTTGGGGTGCAGGTCTGGAAATGAAGGCTTTCCAGTCCTGGGCACGCTGGCTTCCTGGGGTGAGAGCAGAGTTAGCTCTGGGAAGCGTTCGAGGCTCACTCGTGGCCAGGACTCGGTCTCTCTCTGGCGTGAAGTGCACTTGAGCTCCACCTTCTTCCCCACAGGCTGCTCATGACTAATCCACATTCCCCTGTTAGAAAGCTGGAGCTCATTCCTAAGGGTGACCTCAATGTGAAAGCTCACAATCTCCTGCTAATTGTCTGAGGCAGTTCTCCTCGAGCAAGCGCGTGCTAAGTCCCTGTAAGCAGGCCTCCTTCTTCCCCGCCTCACTTCACTATCAGAACTTCGCTAGGGGCACAGATTACAGGTGGCGTGAAACGTAATGAAGCCATCCTACCTTACAGCTGTCAGGGCAAATGTGGAATGCGTTAGCTTCAAAAATATGGGTAATAGATTAAAAATATTCCCCCTGAATCTAGTGCAATGGGAATGTTCACCTTTTTCCTCATGTTTCACTTTCTATTGAGATAGTTTGGTTGTTCCCTGGGGTCCTCAGGCATGTGCCAGGGGCACTGGGAGAGCCGTATCTTCACATTTCACCTCTGGTGTGTCCCCCACTGATGGGGCCACAGACTCTCCTCTTAAGGGCATGGGTCAGTGTTCAACCCCAGAATGACCTCTAGCTCACGCCTTCCATCTAAGTCCTTGTATTAGTTGGGGTTCTCCGGAGAAACAAAACCACAAACCAGTAGGGTATATAAACGTAGACCACATGCCTGCCTCTCCCTCCCTCTGTGTGTGTGTATATATATATATAATATATCAGGGACATCATTGCAGATATATATATTAGGATGTGGCTCACACAATTACAGAGGCTGAGAAGTCTCCTGATCTGCCATCTGCAGCTGGGGAGCCAGGGAACTCTGTGGCATCATTTAGTCTTCGGGCTGAGAACCAAGAGCATAGAGGGGCCAGGGCCAGAGATGATGGACATCTCAGCTGAGAAGGTCCATTAGCCCTTCCTCCACCTGTGCTACTCCTCCTTCAGCCAGCGCATTGGATGAGACCCAGCTGCACTGGGGAGCCCTCTGCCTTACTGACTTCACCAGTTCAAATGCTGATCTCCCCCGACACACCCTCACAAACACACCCAGGAGTGGTGTCCCACCAGCTCTCCAGGCCTCCCCGACCCCTGCCACGTTGGTGTGGAGAGTTGACCATCACTGTCCTCCTTGAAGGAGCAGGTGTGGGCGAAGGAGCTCCACTGCAAGGCAAGGGAAGCGGATGTTTCTTCTCTCAGCCGCCTGCGTGCCCACTCAAGTCTCCACTGTCATTCGCCAGAGGGTCTTGATCGGGACCAATTCCTCAAGGCCATTCCTACACTTTGCAAATGCATCTTAAGCATCTTTAAATGTGCTAGAAACAAAACGCCCACCTGCCGTTTGTAGAAGAGATTCCTGCTAAGTTATAAATGAGTTTCCCATGCTGAGTTGTGACCGTCTGTGGGGAAGACTGTGCAGAGAACGGGCAGCCTGAGCGGGACACCTTGCAGGAGGACCGTGCTCTTGTCGTGAAAGTGGAGTGGGTCTCCGCAGCCTCTGTGCACAGATCCTGCTCACTCGTTGGGGCCCGTGAGCTGGGAGAAGGGCATGGTTTAGGGAGGGTGTTAAGCAGAGAGATGGGGGCTGGCTCTTGGGCTTTCTTCTCTCCCACTGTCTGTCTCTCAGAAGCTCCCCTCTGCTGCTCAGTCCCCCTGGATTCCATGTGGGTTCTGGAGAGCCCATCACCTGCAACAACACTTCACACACGGCAGTGACGTTGACTTTGGGGAAGAGAACGCTGACCTCATGCCGCCTCATGTGCATCTGTTCCTTCCATCCCGCCCCAGCACTGTGAAGGGAACATGTCACCAAGCCTGTTTCACACAGCAAACTGACGGCCAGGACACTGAAGTAATGGCCCAGGGCCATGATTCTCATGATGGCAGTCAGTCTAATCGTCAAGCTCTAAGTCACAAGACTGAAAGACATGCACAGCAGGGGCTCCGTGCATGGTCATTTCTGTTAACAATTAGAAAACTTGGAACAGCAGGAATGCTTCCCCAGATTTTTTTTTTTATGGCTAAAGATGAGCTTCAGTGCTGCTACATGATTGTTCTGAGGCCTAGAATTTTGACTCTTTTGTGTACCAAACTCCTTTGGAACAATCTACGAGTCCGACGCAACCCACGTGCACAATTGCACACATTGTCGTGAGTTCCTAGGTGTTTACTGTGCACACGCGTGTGACAAGCACTTTATAATCATCACCTCCACAGCCCTCAGAGCTATTTACAATAACCCCTCTCCCTGCAACGTGGGTGGGAAACTAAAGTTTAAGGTGTTAATTATTCAGCTCTTCTAGTAAGATGCGGATTGGGGATTTGAACCCAGATCTGACTCTAAAGCCTGTGCTTCCAGGGTGGTATTTGTCATGGGGCGTCTGCCGGTCACTGCCCCACCACTGGATGGTCTCCGAGGGGACCCACACCCCGTGAAGGTCACCGCGTCAGGGTGGCACCGTCTGCAGGCTCCCACATCCGCGGGCTAGCTTTTTCAATACAAGCAACCCAGGCAGGGGTCCCACGGGTGGTTATTGGTACCACAGGGGGAGGAGATGCCAGGTGCAAAGTCACTGAAATACTTCTGCACAGGCACACGCTCCTTGTTTGTTCTGATTTTTAAATGTTTCTTAGAAGAGGCACAAGCTTAAAACTATTTGTAACATCTTTTTCTATCTCTTTGTCCCAACATTATCTTCATTTGATAGAACTTGATGTTCTTGGTACATACAAGGTAACTGAAATCATAGATCCTAATTTTTGAAATGCTAGCTTTGTTTCCAGAACAGCACAAGGAGAGGCAAGGAATTACAAACCAGTTTATCAAAGTAGTATTGCTCTGAAACTTTCAAGTGTCTTCATTGTTGCTTCACAGATGGGCATGGAGAGGGCACTGAATTTAATGTCAGACCTGGATTTGAACGATTGTTCTCTGAGCTCCTATGTTCATATCTGAGAAATGGGCAGGATGATACTCTGTTTTCAAACCACTGTCATTAGGAGATTATCTCTATCCATCTATCTAGTCATTGTAAATGTATTTTACTATATTATAACATAATCGCATTGCCCTATACATTGTTGATGCCCATGAAATGTTACTGTTCTTATTAGGAAACAAACTGTCCAGAATTTTTTTTTTAAAAAGACAACAGAAACATTCAGACAGGCAAACTGAAAAGTGGGCATAAGCAAATCTAATTTTAAAATATGAAGGT